>NW_026652277.1:145211863-145361863 GCF_009828535.3 Hylobates moloch | reverse complement strand
GAAATGTGGCTAGGTTGAGGCATGAAGGAGCTGCTGGGGTTACTAATATTCTATTTCCAGATCTGGGTAATGGTTGCATGGTACATTCGATTTATATCAAGTCATTGAGCTGTGTCCTTATTATTTGTGCATTTCATGAAAGTATTATATACTATTGTAAATAAAATATTGTACTTATAAGTAAAAGAGAACCGTTTAAAAAACCTGACAGTTTTCACACTTCTGGTATTCAGGGAAAAAAAAAAAACAGATGAACGAACCATACCCATCAAAATGTAAGGCAAAAATTTGAAATCATAAAAATGATTGAAATGAAAATTTACAAACACTCATAGTGACAAAAAACTTCGCCATGTTATGTGATATTAGCCACTGGGAAAATGAAACCATAATGATTAACAATATATTTTAAAACTAAGCAATGAGAATATGAAGATACTTGTCTATAGTTTTTCAGCACTGTATAAAATTATGGTTTACTCCACCCAATACTGAGTAACATTTAAGATTCACCAAAATTAATGTTAACTCTTACGAGTTTAAAAAAAAAAATGGCCGGGCGAGGTGGCTTACGCTTGTAATCCCAGCACTTTGGGAGGCCGAGGAGGGCAGATCATGAGGTGGAGAGATCGAGACCATCCTGGCTAACAGGTGAAACCCCATCTCTACTAAAAAAAAAAAAAAATTAGCCGAGCATGGTGGCATGCACCTGTAATCCCAGCTACTCGGGAACCTGAGGCAGGAGAATTGCTTGAACCTGGCAAGCAGAGGTTGCAGTGAGCCAAGATAGCGCCGCTGCACTCTAGCCTGGGCAACAGAGCGAGACTCCATCTCAAAAAAAAAAAAAAGTAGCAATAAAGAAAAAGCTACATATTATGGAAGTACACTGGTTGTTCCAAAATATGGTGAAAATCACATAACAATATGGTGACAAATTAGAACTTTTTTTTTCTGAAAATGCCCTTGACAAATGCTTAGAAAAAAAATGCCGAAGATTTCAATATGCTAATACATGTAACAGCTTAGAATAATGCCTGACACTTAGTAAGCACAAAATAAATGTTAGCTGTTATTATAGTTTGCATGAACAAATGACTCAGTTGAGGGAGATTTTTCTATAAGTTGCATGAGAGTTCTGTTTTTTTTCCCTGACATATCTGTTTATTATATTTATGTGACTGTGTTTCAATAATGAAATACACGAAGAAGCATTTTTTATGCATTGGCGAAGCCATTATTCTATCCCTTAATGACTTCTTTAGTGAAAGCATTTCTTTATGGATAAGTTAAGTAAGTACAACCACTGATACAGTAGCTGCATTGTCCAGAATTTTTAAAGTGTTTCTTGAAAAAGCCTGGAGAAATAAATTCACATATGAAATCCCCAGTGTCATTATAGACATGTTATTGCAGCAAAGAAATTATAACCAGAGGTTTACCAAATTCTGGAGGATGTACTAAATATGCTTAATTTATAGAAGTAAAGTTTTAAAAATACGGTGGCACCCTCATGATACTCTGTGAGAAGGGGAATGACTATGGCATTGTTTTGCATCATCTAAAAATTTGCTAATAATCTCATGAAAGAACACTTTTTATAAAATTAGGGATGTATTAGTATTAAGTTTTATTTTACAAAATGGTGAGCATTCAAATTTGCCTACCTCATCCAGGATAAGTGCCTGTTAGTAGCCAGGAACACACACATACACACTTGAGCTGGCCCTTTAGTTAAAAGATAAAAACATAACTTTAATAAAATAATCATTCTATGGAGAATATTTTGAAAATGGATTGTTTTGGAATATTTTTGATGTTATATGCTTTCATTGCTGAAAACAGTGTGCAACCTATGAAGCTTCTCATGTTGTAAACCTTAAAAACATGGAAGCAAAATTTCTAAATTTTGATAAAATCTTCCAAAGAATTGCAGTGAATTTTAAACTCAATAATAAAAATATTAAATGATTAAATATATTATCTCAAATCTTCCTTCCTTCCTGCCTTCTTTCGTTCCTTCCTCCCTTCCACCCTCCCTCGTTCCTTTTTATTCATATCTTTTTCTCTTTCTTTCTTTCTTTCTCTCTCTTTCTTTCTTTTCTTTCTTCTTTCTCTCTCTCTCTTTCTTTCTTTCATTCGTTCTCTTCCTCCCTCCCTCCCTCCCTCCATCGTTCCCTTCTTTCCTTCCTTCCTTCCTTTTCTTTCTTTCTCTTTCTCTTCTCTTTTCTTTTCTTTTCTTTTCTTTTCTTTTCTTTTCTTTTCTTTTCTTTCTTTCCTATAGAGACAGCATCTCTCTCTGTTGCCCAGGCCTGGAGTGCAGTGGCACAATCATAGCTCACTACAGCCTTGAACTCCTAGACTAAAGCGATCCTCCGGCCTCAGCTTCCTGAGTAGCTGGGACTACAGGCACCCACCACCACTGCTGGCTTTTTATTTATTTATTAGAAACAGGGGCTCACTATATCGCTCAGGCTTGTCTCAAACTCCCGGCCTGAAGTGATTCTCCTGCCTCAACTTACCAAAGCACAGGGATTACAGACATGAGCCGCCATGCTCAGCCAGTTTATCTTTTAAAAGTAATTTGACATCAAGGTAGATAAAAATGTACCAGCCATTTTTAACAAATCTGTGCAAAATTGGTAGATATTTTTGAAACATATGCATCATGACTTAGAGTGATTAACAATATGCTTTTCCTGTTTGGATCCACATATCTCTGTGGCATTTCATTTTCAGTGGTGACAGCCATGAAAACTCAGTACACAAATGAACTTAATTATAAAGCAAACAATTGAATTGCTGTATCATAAAGTGTTAAATCAAAACTTAAAAATGTATTAAAACCATTTCATCGTTTTCTCAATATATTATTAATAAATGAAATGAATTTTTGCCTTAAATATTTTTAAATAAATATTTGCATTAAAAAAATATTTTGTTTCAACTTTACCTCTCAGAAATTTCTACTTTGAGTTTGTTTTATAATACACATGCTATATTAGTAAAGCAAATGTATACAACTACATATATGTTAGATAAATACATGTGTATAACTTTATGTTTATATACATGTATCATATTTATGTTTTACACTTAAAATTTTTATTAATAACATGCAATCGGAAAGGTTTAGAGATCACTAATTTAGAAGCTGTTAGGGAAGAAAGAGAAAAGATAGTAAGGGAGATGAATGCATAAGGATCCCAGAGACAGAATACTGGAGACTGAGGGGAAAATGTCTTTAAAAAATGGTGAGGTGGTT
Source organism: Hylobates moloch (assembly GCF_009828535.3). Classification (NCBI taxonomy): domain Eukaryota; kingdom Metazoa; phylum Chordata; class Mammalia; order Primates; family Hylobatidae; genus Hylobates; species Hylobates moloch. The sequence continues at coordinate 145,358,601 of NW_026652277.1, read as the reverse complement.
AACAGAGTTATATGCAGTAGAAAACTTAGGAACCACAAGGTCTGAAAAGGCACTTTGGGATTTATGACTAGAAAGTTGTTGGTGAAAGTATTGTTGGTCAAGTTGTGGGAACAGAAACCAGATTCTACTCTGTAAATACCCAGAAAAGTGAGTGAGAGGGAACAAAAGGAGCAGTAAGCGGATTGCTCTTGTTAAAGTTTGGCAGAAAAATGAATGAGGCAATGGAGGAGGAGAGTCAGAGAATACATGAGAGGTTGGAAGAATGATTGATTAAGTATGTCATGGGAAGAGTGGAGGAGAAAGGGTCATATTCCAAGGGGGAGGCACTCACATTGGAAAAAGGGCTGGACATTTTGTGAGTCAGTAAGAAACAGAATAAATCAAGTGTTGTTTCTAAGGAAAGAGAAGGAGAGCTATGGGAATTGATTTCAGATGGCCACCATCTCAATGAATTAAGTGATTGAGTAACATTCTAAAATGAGGAATGCCGGATTTCCATTGTGAGCTTTGATAAAAGAGAAAAAGGCTTGAAATATTTTCCATAGACCCCTCGAAAGGAAGAGAAGCAGAGATCCTTGGAAAAACTGAGCAACACTGAGGAACCACATGTCACCAGGTAACATGAATGTATGTCAGAAACAAATAGAAAATTTCAAGGTTTTTTTCTTTTAAACCAGCAATGAGCTTGCTACCTCTGGGGATGAGTGAAGAGAGAGAGAGAGTGAGAGAGATCGAGAGAGAGAGAGAGAGAGAGAGAAGAAATTTGCAAAGGGAGTAGAATGGAAATTGAGGATCTGCTTTCTGATAGCCACAGTAAGAAAGTTGTTAATATGCAGGTTTTAAAGCCTCTTGGGTAGGGAAACGTGAGGCAAGGAAGAAGCCAATAGGTAAAAATAAATGAAAAAGTGAGAGGGGCTTCAAGTGTATTTGAAGATACAAATATAATCAAATAAAAAGATGTTTTTAATTCAGATCTTTGCTCAAATATAATGAAAAATCTTTTCATTCAAATCTTTGCTCAAATGTCTAACTATCTAAAATTGCAACCTTCTTGCCCTACTCTACCTTGTCTATCCACTTCTCTGTTTCATTTTTTCCCATTGAACTCATTCTGTGTATTTTCCTGATGTATTTGTTATTGGTTCTTCCTCCCTGCCACCTCACCCCCAATCCCAACTCACACATACAGGATGTAAATGCAAGGAGGGCAGGGAATTCTTTGCCTCTTCTTTCTTAGTACCATATCCCCAATACCTTTACCTTTGCATAGTTGTTGGTCATTGAATACTTGCTGAATGAATGAATTATCATACAACAATGGAAAGGGAATGAGTTGGTATAAATTAACTAAATCTTTATCTTTTATGTTAATATTTGAAAGCTAGTAATTTAAGCTGATAAGTCACGATGTGCAAAGTAAGTGTTACAGATGTAGCCTCCAGCAAAACTAAAAAGCAGAAATAGTAAGAAAGAAGTTGCTTTGGGGGATTGGAAATGTTGGGAGAAGAGGCTTTTGCTTTCCCTTCTAAGTCTTCTGCACTGTTTGATTTATTACAACGTGAATGTATTGCTTTGATGAAAAATAAAACCAAAACAATGCCCCCAAAAAATAAGACCTAGAGGGAAGAGCAGTGTTAGTAGCAGCAAGTGAGAGCACAGAGGAGAGTGTTAGAATCCAAGATCATGAGGATGGAGAAATTCTGACGAACAATGAGGTCCATGTTCTGATTGTACTTTCAAGAGGCTAAAAAAGACTAAAAAGAAGTTCAACAGTGGTGTGAACATTAAGGTCTGTTGATGTCATGTTTGGAGAGGGAAAGCAAACAAGAGAACATGAGCTAGAGGCCATTCTGAGCAAAATGGAGAAGGATCCTGAAGACGAAGGGCCATGCCTGGGTCTATAGAAATTTCGAAAAGGTGTTGGTTGGTGGCGCCAGACAATGCCTTAAAAGGGGGATCAGAAATAGGGCTTGTGAATTACAGGAGGTCAGAAGAGCAGCCTTTATGGGAAGGGGTTTCAAAGAAATGTTGCCAGGCTTAAGTTGAGCTGAGGAGATAGAAAGCAGGCTCCAAGGACCACATCCCATGTGGAGCACCTATTCACAACACAGCACGCATTTTATATTTTAGCAACACTTTGGTAGCAAGAATGCCATTTGATAACTTATATACAGTAATTTGAAGGCTTGAAGAAATAGTGAGATGAGTCATACTCATCAAAATCATTTCTAGCTCAAATAATAATACAGCAATGTTTTAAATCAGATTGCCAGGACATAATACCTTTTAAAGACTCATGTGAAAGCCTGTATTTTAATACCCAGAAGGCTAAGATGATTTCAAAGGTAATTTTTAAGAAATGAATTGAAAATAATTTTCCTAGATACAGACAGACCTATTATAAAGTACACCACAGTTCCCATCTGTCATCTGCAGCAACTGTCGCCCTGCTGGACACTGTTCAAATGCTATTCATATGTCCACTAATTCAAAACTAATTTCACCAAAAGCTCATCTAACAAAAAATGTGTCACATAGTTGATTCCACTGTAATTTCTGTTTTCACAATTTAAAATAAGATTAATTTTCCTGCCCTTTGGCCACAGATTACACTTACAGACTCTAAGAGTTATGATTTCCCATTAAAATAGGAGCTATGAAAGTTATGACAATAATCATGCAAATTAATTACTTCCAAATTTTCAGGAAGACAAAATAAGGAAGAAGATTTATCTCTACACAAAGAGCTACTCCAGTGTGCATTACATCAGCATTTTGAGTAAGCCAACTTTGGCATTTTGAAGAGGAGGCACTTGCCATAGCGTCTCTAAAATCGCAAATTATTTTGCATGCATGATTGTCCAATATCTGGAGTGACAAGGCTAACATCTTTGAGGGTAGAAGGAATTTTTGTTTATCTCCTTAAGAATAATAATTGTACAGATTAGCTGTCTACTCAGTTCTCATTTTAAAGTCAGAAGTGTTGGCTAAGCATTGCTTCAAATCTTCATTTCATCTTTGGCTAAATTCACAGAACATTAGAGTAGCAAGACGCACATTGATTTGAGCTTGATGGAAGTATGTGAAGAGGTTCTCCACCTAAGTATTGTAGATGAAAATTCTTCAACTCATTTCAATCAAAGTGTGTGATTATATTGGGTTCTTCCCGCATCCATGAACTAGGATTTGATTTTTTCCAAGAGAGTGATTAAATCAACATAAATCAAGATGGTGGGACTTCTAGATACCGAATTACCTAGATCCCAGTTTTCATCAGGGAAAATAGAGGAAGATGCAAGTGAAATCTATATCTCAAATATGAGTACTGTTAATCTCTTTCTTTAATGCTTGATATATTCTTGAAACATAACTTGAAAGTGAAGTATAAAATAATCTTAATAGTAATGAAGAATTTCTTTCCCACAGGACACAGTAAGATCTTTGATATATGATATGTGAGACGATTTCTAATCAGTTAGAGCAAGGGTGGTTTTTCTTGGGTCTGGTCCCAGCCAGTCCAGGAAGAAGAAGAGGTCTTTGTAGGATTGAGATGGGGTGCTGTCTTCTCTTATTAGAGCAACTAGGGAAATAGATTCAGGCATCTTTCTTTTCCGTAGGCCTACTGTCTGTCCTCCGACCCAAGAAAAGTTCAAGGTAGATACCAACTATTTTAAATGTCTGACTTTCTGGAGGTACTCGGAATAAGCACAGAAGAAATATTCTGTCCCTCTTGTTAACCACTATTGGGCCCAAGAATGTCTTAGTGTTAAGCCACATGCAAATACCTGTGACTGCTGGTGAAGTTCCTGATCAACTGCCAGCCCAGACCAAGCCAGCAAGGTCACATTTGAATAAGAGAGTGTGAATGGTCCAGGGAGGAGGAGCACTAGCCAAGGAGGGTAAGTGATGCCAGCAAGGACTCTCACCTGGGAAGGTCACAGCCTAAAGGTCCAGGAGGAGCAGGAAAGGGGAAGTGAGCTTCTGATGAGCTGATGAACCAAGGCCTGCCAAACACAGACTTGAGCAAACCCTCTGTAAACAACATAAGGCTGCAAGGGACAGGAAAGGGTCAAAAGATAGCATATCTTTGGGATAGGGCTGAACAAGCTCAGAAGCATCTTTTTGAATTGGTATAAAGAAGACATTCTGTGCAGAAAGGGCAGTTTGAGTATGTATGGATCATTGTAAGAAACCTCAGAATATTGCCCAAAAGAGATGACTGTCTCTATGGATGATCAGTTTTAGATTATTTTTCACAGTTTATATTCTTGCTTTTTAATGCACAATGATGAATTAATTAGTTTTTATAAAAAACACTTGATCATCTTCTAAATTATTTATGGTGATTCAACTATATAACAAACAGAAGAGAACACACTCACAGACACACACACAAACAGTAGGAGACAGATTACATACAGAATGCTTTTCTAGAATGATAATTTGCATATCCCCAGCAAGCCTGTATTTGATGTGATTTGATTTTTATTCTCTTTTATTTATGTATAGTCTCTGAATTTTTGTCATTGTTCTTATTTTAAGTAGAATTTAATTCTCTGGAAAAAAGTTAGTTAATGAGAGATTTCTTCTCAAATATCACTTGAAATTTCTTCACTTAAGTGTACTTTCTGAAGTGAAAAAGTATAGGCAGTGGAAAGTAGCAGTGTTTATATAAGCAGAGAGGGAGGTTGCTTTTTTTAGTCAGGAGAGGATTGATTTTTTTACAAAATAAAAAGTAAAGTACATTATCTAGGATACTTCATGTTGCTTTAAATATGAGTGATGTTTAGTCCCTGGCTAAGAGAGGTCCTCTGTAGCTCTCTAAGGAAAAACAAACCCATTTGCCCTTGGGGAGAAGGGGCATAAATAAATACAAACATGAACTAGGAATCTCAATAAATTGAAAAAGTATGATTTTACTCAACAGCCTGGCCTTAGGTATGAGATGAAAGATAGATATGAAGAGCTCTTTCCAATTTTTTTTGTGGACGTCTTGGTTAGATTTGTGGTAATATTTATTTGCTCCTTTCTTTGTTTGTGAGACAAATACTCAGTACATTATAATTGCATCATTACCTTTAGCAGGAACATTAAAAACAGCATGCAAAATACAAGCCAAGAATAACATAAAAATAATTTAATAGTCATTTCAAATTAGCAGACGGGATTGTAATGATTCATTTCTAATAACAAGTTAAATGAAAATTACATAGAATAAACAGAATCTTATTTTTAAAGTACAACTACAGCGTGGTCACAAAGGCCTGATGCATGGCAGTTCAAATTTATCTATGTTCCTCTCCATTCTTTGCAAACATTTTAATGTTCCCATTTTCCTCTGGACCCAACCTTCAGGTTGAAGACATGACATCACAGAAGCAGGACCTGACGGAGGATTTTATTTCTCCAGCTGTTGTCAGGCCACATTCTCATGCCTAGGGTAATAGGGGCCACTGTGTTTAGAAACTTCGTTCTCAATTCTCACTTTCTCTAACATAAGAATTCTCAAATTTATAACTTCCATAGATAGTTGACCGATGTAATTTGATTCAGAGCTATATGGGATACTGTATGACTACAGTTCTGCATGATTTCAGTAATGAGTTTATTTAAAAGCACAGGATTTGAATTATGTGTTTTTTATGGATAAAACAAGATAAAATTTAATTGCATTTTATCTACCTATATAATGATAAGCAGTACTGTTAGGAGTGATGATACACACAAACTTGCTTATGCATGTGAGTGTGACTATACAGTGGCCATTGATAACTGGCTAAAGAAAAAGTCATAAAAATTAAGTCATGTTTTATTCATGAATTTTCCTATTTATTTAATATGTAGTTATTTAATGCCTACTATATTTAAAACCCTGAGATTAGAGCTCAAGACAGTGAACAGGGCATGCATAGTTTTTACTTTCAGGGAGTTTTATTTTAGCCAAGGAGATAGACATTAAACATGAAAACAGCTATTATTTGATTGTAATTATAAAGATTGCATTACAGTAGAAGTACAAGATGCACAAAGACTAGAAAATAGGGCACTGGCTAAGGTTTATATAGTGAGTGACACTTGCAGGAACCCAAGACTTCATAATATTAAGGCAGAAATTTTACTAAGAATGTCCTAGGCAAACAGAATAGCCAAGCCTTCAGATAGGAAGGAAGAGTGATGAGATTGTGGATCTGAAAGGACATTAGAATTAGAGTCCAGAGTGCTTACTAAGGCATGCAAGCTCCTGCCTCTCTACACCTCATCTCATTTCATAAATCTCTACCTCCCCGCTGGAGTCATAAACATACAGGTGGTAGATCAAGCCACATGATTGCTGAAATTATCTAGGAATGGAAAAAAGAAAACTGGGAGAATAACAGAAACTTGAGACCTCTTGACACTCAATGTTTGGGTAAAGAAGGATACTCCAGCAAAGCAGACTAAGAATAAGCACTCAGAGTGGAAGGAGGAACATCAGAAGCCAAAAGAAGGAGGTGACCAGACATGTCAGATGCTGCTGAGAGGTAAAACAAGTTGAAGTCTGGCAGGTTATTGGCCAGATTGAAGTTTCTGAGCAGAAATGGATGCTGGATAGAGAAGAAAGGAAAAAGAGCAAGGGGGTGATGGATATAGAGAAAGTAGAGGGATCAGTGGATCTCAGATCCCAGTGAGGTCCACAAATAGCCTTGGCAGAAACTGGAAAAAGCAGTCTTGGAGATTTGGCTGGAGTGGAGAGAATAAACTTGAGGATAGGAGATGAAGTGAAAGAGGAACATACTTAATATTAGAGGTGGAAACATTTCAGCTTATGATAGACTTCAGATGTGATCTTGGGACTGAAAGCATGAGGTAGAAAAAATGAGAAGTTCATTTGTAGTAAGGAGATCCAGGGATGAATAAGATAGAATGTTTATGTAGATATGGATATTGTCCAAGATCATGGTGATGCTGAGGCTAGAAAAGACAACAGTCCAGGTGTCAAAGCCTTTTTGTGAAAAATGCATGGATATTAGTAGATAGATGATACCAACAAGAAGGGAAATGACACATAGCTAGACGATAGGAATATCAAAGTAGCAGATATGTTTTGCAAGGAGGTAAGGTTGCAACGGACAACACTCAAGGAAGGGGATAGTCCACTTAAGGGTAACAGGGATGAGGAAGAATAAGCAGCCAGTATCATTCACAGAAGAGGAGGTGTCTTCAAAGAAGAATGAGATTTTAGTCAGGGTAAGAAGGTAGAGACAATATTCAGAAAAGAAGTTGAACAGGTAGTGAAGTTTGCAAACCGTAAAGCAAAGTCATCAACGCACAGTGGAAGAATTTGAGAGGTAGGAAAGGGGAGACGGAAGAGAGAGAATTGAGGGTTAGTGGAGGGCAGTTGGGCAATTAAGAATGAAACACTGTAGGAATTTTATTGTAGCAGAAAAGAGATGCCAGGGTATAATGTGCAGACCCAGGGAACTAGAAGGAGGGGCTAAGTAAACAAGGAATAGGGAGTGTGGCAGGGTCAGTAACTTAAGAGACACCTACCTCCCTTTATGTTAGGACCTGGGAACCACAGCCTGGCTATAATATGTAACGTAAAAGAGAAGTTGGAAAATCTGACAGGGTTTGCTTAAGAAGAGACTCCACTGTGGGAACGGTTTTCAGGAAAATGAGGCTCTTAATTACTGAAACACTAATATGTTTATAAAATGTCCAGTGTGCAAGAGGTTTGCACCAGGAAGCACAGGACCTTTATAATACAGAACCTATTCTGATCAAGGGGCTATTTTCTCTCTCAGGCTTTCACAACAATCCTTTCCTGAGTAAATAAACTCAGCATTTCTTTTATTTTCAGTCTGGAATATATTAGAATATACATAACTTGCATGAATTCTTGACTTTCTCTCAATGTTTTAATATTTTCAATTGAATTTGGTATGAACAAACATGAAGCTTATTCCTTCTTTAATCTATTGCATTGCTCAGTTCTGAGAAACTATGATTTAATACTCATGTCATAACTTGAAATAATAATATACTTTTCGAAGGTATGTAATTCAGAATCAGGAAAGTAGTTGGATGCTGAAATCTGCTTCTTTCCAAAAACTACATGATAATAGAGGCCTGACAATAAATTTTAAAAATTACAGTGATGGGCTTATATTTTTGTGGGCTGTGGAGGAGCTAAAAATAAACAAGCGGGGTGGTTTAGTTCTAGTTAATACCAACATCCAAACTGATCTTTTGAGCTGTCTTTTGTAGTATTGCTAGGATCTTTGAGAAATACCTACAAATGACTTACCACACTCTATTTTAATTATCTGCATAAACAATGTAAGAAATTGTGTCTGAATAATTTGGAGTCTGAGAGAATGTCATGTTACATTTGTATTCTCACACCACATCCATTATCTGGGATACTATAGATAGATGGTGGTTGAATGTACCAGTTATCTGTCAGCATACAATGCTGCATAACCACCGGAAAAACATAATGGCATACAACCAAAATCACATTGATTTTGCTCATGAAGCTGTGGAATTCGGCTGACTTGAGCTGGTCTCAGATGATCTAGACTGGTTTCACCCAAACGTCTGGGGCTCCTCTGGCTGTTGGTTGCTTCAGCTTGGACAACTGGGGTGACCTAACTCTGCCCATCTCATGTTCAATCTGCGGCCAGCTAGTCTAGGCATAGCCTCATGGCATAGTGGAAGTTAAGGAATGAGCAAAAACAATTGTGCAAGCCTCTTTCAAGCCTCTGTGTCAATATCCTATTGGGCCAGAAGAAGCTACATTGATAGGCCAAAAGTCAGAGTAGGAGGGCACTGCAAAATTCTATAGAAAGGACATGGATACAGAGAAGGGTGAAGAGTGAGGGCTATCCGTACATCCAGTCCACCACATTAAAAATCTTAAGAAATCAGTCATGAAGAACACTGTCCAAGGTTCAGGTTTCATATCATAAGGCTCAGCACTGTTCATTTTGTTAACTCAAGTGAATTATTTAATCATTCTAAAGCCTAATTTCCTTATTGGCCTTTCTCAAGCTTTAAAAGTGGTTGATTTTATAAATTCAAGCTTTTAATGAATTTCATGCAATATATGGTCTACAGGAGAAATTTTACAGGAAAGTTGTCCATTATACTATCCTTTAGTGAGCCAACGTGGCTAGTCCGAATGGCCATAATTGATTAGCTAATATTGACCCTGAGAATCTTCACATATTCTGTAATCTTTTTTTTTTTGAGACGGAGTCTCGCTCTGTCGCCCAGGCTGGAGTGCAGTAGCGCAATCTCGGCTCACTGCAAGCTCTGCCTCCCGGGTTCACGCCATTCTCCTGCCTCAGCCTCCCCGAGTAGCTGGGACTACAGGCTCCCACCACCACGCCCGGCTAATTTTTTGTATTTTTAGTAGAGACGGGGTTTCATCGTGGTCTCGATCTCCTGACCTCGTGATCCGCCCGCCTCGGCCTCCCAAAGGGCTGGGATTACAAGCGTGAGCCACTGCGCCCGGCCATATTCTGTAATCTTATTCAAATTGACAAACTTCTAGTCTGGATTTGGGTATGAATTAATTAAGTGCTGGAAGTTTAATCTCCAGTTGAAGTCTTCACTTTTTGTTCCCATCTGATGATTCTTTTGAAGCATACAGTGTGTCAGTATAATGTCAAATGCTGTGACATCTCTTACATGTGAGATGAGTTACAGGGACCATTGATGCTGTGCCTTAATAATTCATTGTTATAATGAATTATTACTCTGAAATTGACTAAAGGAGCTTTGTCAAATTTGCATAATGCTGATAAAAAATGTGGTTTAATTTATAGTAGATGTTATGATTTGTTTTATATAGAGAGTACAGATGATACAGAAATGAAATCTGCTTTTGATTATATAATATGTAATTATGTAATATATAATGAAGTTCTGGATTAGTTAACTGTAAGAATAAAAACTAAGTAAAAATGTTCTAAATGAAAAATATTTTATAAGCTTCACAAGAAAAAAGTAATATACACAAATGGTCTTTGAAAATAGTTTTCTATGCCTAAAATGACTTCTTATTCTAGTTACTTAGATTGCTTCAAAAATTGTACACCTCAGTTTCCAAAATATATTGATGAACGTATAATTTGTAGCTTGCTTTGACATGTCAAATGTTCTGTTTCAGACGTACAGAAATGAATTGTCATGTGATAAATCTTTCATATCTCTGCGGAGCATTTATTTTGGACTGATAATTTACTTGTGAAATCAATCACTCTGACCCATGTCATTTCAGCGTCATCACGTAGACATAACCAAGAAACCTCACCCAAATCAAGCTGGCCTGGATTCAAAAGTACTGGTTGGTAGTCAGAATGATTTGGTGGATGAAGAGAAAGAAAGGAGCAACCGTGGGGCCACAGCAGTAGCAGGTACTTATGTGACTATAGGTCAGTTAAACCACGGTGGTTTAACTGTCCACATGACAAAGGTGCAATGGACAGATTCTTACTATTATTTTATTTGGAATATATGACTCAGCCCAAGTGATCACCCTGCTCTGCCAATCACATTGAAATGAAGTTTTATGTGAAGCATGATATTAAACACTCACAATAATAATAGTAATGTTTATTGTTTTCCATTATTAGATTTTTCACCTCATTTATGGTTTTCATGGAAATGAAATATTTCAAGATTGCTTGTATTGTTGTGATAATAATATTTTGATATTTTTCCTAGAACAATGAACAAGAACAATTACTATCTTGAAAAGAGGTTAAAATAATTGAGATGTTTTAAATTTAAAGAAGTGTCAGATAAGTCACTGAATGCTAGCTTGAATTATGATGGTTTAGTTTGTAGAGATTGTGATCTGATATTTTTCATCTCTACTGAGTGCAAAACAAAAGCAAACGGACTTGTGGAGGAGTTGATAGCATTCAATTAAGCTACCCAGACTAACTTCCATATGGCAGAAATTTGGGATGAGCTAGCAAGGGAAATAAGAAGTTTGTTTCTTGCCAATATTTTAGACACACCAAACCCCCTCAATTTCTATTACACTTTATCTTTGAAACGTCACATTTAGTTCATACAAAAATTGAAACTGTAATTATTCTTAAGCATTCGGTTTGCTCCTTTCTCCTCCTTATTTGGTTTTGTAGCTAGCACACTTTCTTCTCCAAGGACATATAAAAGTCAAAATACTAGATAAAGTCTCTGAAGTGTTTCTGCTCCAAACGCTGTCTGCACAATCTGGGTTCTTTCATGTAGTTAGCTTACTGGCTTCTGACACTCCTATAAAAACGTCCCATAGAGCTTTCCTTATTACCTTTTCATTGACTCTCTCCGAGTGAGAAAAATGAAATTCTGTAAAGGGCTTTGAAAATCGTGCATATTGCAATTCCTCCAAATTTCTAATACTAATCAAGTATGATTATAAAAGAAACAACCACTGCAGTGAAAATTGCTGCAGCGCATTGAGTCTCAGGCCATTATTAATTCATTGGAACTTGTTGTTTTTTTTTTTTCTTTCTTTAAGATTGTGGATTCTAAAAAGTACCAGAGAACACAATTCCTGAGATCAAAGTTTTTGTTTCAATCAGAGGGAAACGTTATCTAATCTTCTCTTGTATGTGAATCTTTCTGGGATGGTACAGCAGTAGTTCCAGCTTTGTGCCTTGAGTGAGTAGTACAGTGTATGTTACAGACCAGAGCAGCACCTGCTTTGAATATATTACTTGTAAGTGATGATTTTAGGGACAAAGATGACCTGGAATTAAAGCAGTGATTCTAGGCAAGTGAGACCCCCTAACTTCATTCAAGAGAGTAAAATGGAATCTCCTTTCTTAGATCAATTTGATTTTAACATGCATTTATTTAGAAATTACCCAGTATGAACATCTTGGCAATATTTTTATTTGCTTTCCCATTTGTAAATGCAATAATTACAGTCTTTCTTCCTTATGGATTGTAATTGTGCGATAATTCCATATATAAAAATACAAAAGTAGAGTAGAGCAAAAATATAATTTTTCAAACTTAATTTTCATCTTATATAATATAGTATATGTTCTTCATTTCCAAAAAAAAGACTCATTGGAGCCCTACTTAACATTTACCATACTTCACATGGATAGCTCATGGAATATGTAGTAGCCTTATTTGAGTTCAGGATGGGTAGAGTAGGCCTTTTCTGAGCTTTCTCCTCTTTCTAATGCTTAGACATAAGTCAGTCATTTCCTAAATTCTCTTTGACGAGAGTAACAGTTGGAGAGACTTTGTAGCATATCACCGACTTAAAAAAAAAAAAAAAAAAAAAAGCCTAACTAAGATGGGGTGCTGCTTTGCTTTTCTAATGTTGCTCTTTCAGGATACCCAGTTAAATGGGGTGGAACCTTTTCAAATATGTATCTAATAATTGTACTAAGGAAATTAGTTATCTTGGTATTCAATGTCAACAACTGAAATTTTGCTGTCAATGACTGAACACGAATTGTGTAATAAGACTCTATTCCAGCCAAGAGTACAGTAAACCCTCACTCAGGATCAGTGCTGCCAGCCACTGATGTCTTCACTAAGAAACTGATGAAAACATTTCACCAGATTCTAGATGACCTTCTTCTGTGGGTCCTTGATTCACTCTTGTTGCTTAGTGATGCCCATGCCTTATTTTAAGAACATTATTATTAATTCTACATGTTATTTTATCCATAAATTACTAAAAAAAAGTTCTCTGAAAGTAGGATGATTAAGTGATAGAATGATAAAGTGCAGACCTTCAGAGGCTGCACTGAGATTTCTGGGTTTACGTTTTGGCTCCCCCATTAGGTAGCTATGTACCATGAGCGATTTGTTATTTAAGACTATTCCTTTATTTGTAAAATTGAGTTACTAGTAGTGCTATACCATGGGCTTTTTATTTTTGAAGATTATATTAGATCAAATAGGTAAAAGTTAGTATAGTACATAGTAAACTACAATGAAATCAAGCTATAATAATTAACTACTGAATCTTTACGAATTGATTGCTAAGGAAAACTGTTTTCCTACGATATGCTCTGTAAATTGCTGGCTGTGGCCACTTGATGTTATGGATCTTTCAGTCTCTGAGTTTCTGTCTGCATTTTTTGCCTTTGAGAGCAGTGTGCTCTTGGAAATGTTATAGCCTTTGTGAATGCTATGAACATTGGAGGGGATGAGAAACCCTCTTTGGTAATGTCACTGATTCCTCAGAGTAAAAGAAACACTCCAATTTTGTAGAGACACGGATGCCCTGACGCTCTCTAACGGACTTTTTCCCCATCTTACCTCAGCAGCAATAGCTAAGGAGGAGCACAGGGCTTCAATGTTTATTCAGCTTAAGGTCTGTTTTTAGTAATAACATGTGTTAAGTGGAAATGTTTTCATTGAACTATTTGTTGCATCCAGTTCCCTGGGTTGATTTACATGTGCAAAGTCGATTGGGAAGTGCTCTCAGGAACAGCACTTGAGGCAGAGTCCCAGAAGCAGGTCTGGGCAGAGGGAAAAATTGAATCACGATACAGTCACAACAAAGACCTCAACTGATCCCGTAGGGAGCTCTGGAGCTGGCATGGTTCTTTAGGGTTGTCCTGAATTAGGGGGTGGGAAATAGACTTTATACCCCCTGCATCAAACAATCATTGGATGCAGCTGTCCCTGAGAAGGGTCTGTGGTTATGGGCAATGTGGCTTTTTTCAGCCAAGGGCACAGCCATTTGGTACAAGAGGATGATTATTTAGTTCTGAGGAGGATCTGATTATTATGTGGGTCACTCATTAATTGCTGCCATTGCTTCCGGTTATCTTCCTGGCTAAACAGGGGGCCATTTTCCTTTTTCTTCCTTATGTCTCTCTAGAAACTCAAATCATTGCCAGGAAGGATGACCTTTTAAATATGCTTATTCGTTTTTGTCCTACGTAAACATAAATGTTTTCTAATGAGCAAATGTTATACTCTCCTGATCCTTATTTTCTAATGTAATTTTCTTCCTATTGTAGCTTTGTCTATGTTCTTTGAATTTTCCTTACAACTTTACACTAAATCTGTTGCACTGCTTGTCCTTCATAAATTAGACTAGTCAAGTAGTAAGACAACCCTGGGCTAGAAAATGAAACCCAAGGCACTCCAAGTTTGAGTCCCAGTTCTGCCACAACCTGGATGCATAGCCTTTCAGAAGCCATTTCATTTCTCTGAGCTTGACTTTCTCCATCAAAATAGTGGGTATACCAGATAATCTGTGTGCCCTGTCAGTTCTGAAAGCCTGTGATCCTGTGGCTTACTCTGAGTTAGAGCATTGAAATTGTTGGACTCAAATGGTCTTATTTCTAAGTGAGACTCACATACAGGTGATTCACCCCATCTAAGATCCTACTTAATTTGGGAATTTAAGCAGGTCAGAAAAAAAACAAACTCCCCGGGAAAGCTCTCCTCTTAGGCCAAGGTGGAAGCTAGAGAATAAAGAATGATTCTGTAGCTTTAGTTTAATCTAAATGTTTAGTGTAAACTTCAGATCCTATTTGTATCATGGAAAATAAAACATAAGTAGTTTCCTATCAGGACCATTTTGAGGATTAGAGAAGTCAGAGGTTCTATATTAAAGACCTTAATTGAAAGGCTGATTATATGGGATCAAGAGGTAGGTAGTTTAGATCATAAAACACATTGTTGTTTCTTAATTTTAATGAAGAAACACCTCAATAATTCAATGTTATCCTAAGTAGTGTTCTAAGTGCAAAAATTACTTTTATTCCAAAGTCTAGAAAACCTGTTATTTAAAATATTGTATAATTTTCAACTGATGATTTAAAAATCTGTCCTTTCATCTTTATATTTAACATCAATGCAGATTTCTTATAAGATAAACAAAATAATGATATTAGTAGAATTTATTTTACACTTCTAGATAAGGCTATTTTAGTTTGGAAATACTGACACCCTAAAGAAAAATGTTATAAGATTGCTCTTCATTTTATAGCAACCTATCTCCCTCTTCTCAGAAGATTTAAATGTTTAAGAATGTGCTGCAAGGAGAACCCACAGTCATTTCATTCTTTGAACAATTCTGAAATATCATTTCCTATTAGTAAGTTGTGTGAGCACTGACAACCTGGCCCCTCATCTTCCCTAGAGATTAATTTATTTTCTGCAGTCCTTGCTCTTCATGGAAATCTTACTCGTAAGCGTTCACCAATGGGAGATCTCATCAGCAGAATGCTAATTATGAAAGCAAACCCGTGTACCATATTGAGAGGGAAAAACAGTTCTCTAGGCAAAGCAACCTTTTTCTTGTCGTTTTACTCTGCTCTCTGCTCTATCTATGGTTGAACAGAAATATTAACCCCTGGGAAACTATTCCATGAGGTGCTGGGGGATGGTAGAAAGTGCAAGTTTTGCAATGAGACAGACCGAAGACTAAGCTCTAATTCAAAGAATGTCACATTTGTTTGTGATTTTGTTTTCTTATCTTTAAAATTAGAATAAAAATACTTATCTTACAAGAAAGTTCTTGTGCTTTAAAATATCGCTTAATGTGTATGTTAAAAATACATATTCTTGGGATCTATTCTCTAGAGCAGAGTTGGAAAATAATCATGGCCTATGGGTAAAATATTAATAGATCCCATTGCCTGATTTTTTATGGCTGGGGAGCCGGGAATGTTTGATTTTTCATTTTCAAATGTTAAAGAATATTTAAAAATAGTATTTTTAACATGTGAAAATTTTATAAAATTCAAATTGTAATGTCCATGAATAAAGTTTTATTGGAACACATCTACACTTATTTAAACATTGTCTATGACTGCTTTAGCGTTCTATCAGGACGGTCAAGTAATGGTAACAGATATTTACTGTCTTGCCCTTTAGGGAAAAAGTATGATTCAGGTATACCACAGGGATGTGTTTCAATGTATCTCAGGTGAGTCTGCTGTAGGGGTTCTATGGATCACACTTTGAAAAATAATGCACTAGAAGACTTGTGAACAACCTTTTGCTTCTTCTCACTTATCATACCCACTCTACCAGAAAGTCTGATTGGCTTTATCTTCAAAGAACATCTGGAATACGCCCATTTTTTCTTTCCATGGCTACTGCTACCAACCAAGTCTACGCTATCTGCTGCTATCAACCACTGTCTCTCATCCAGATTCTTGCACTTGCTTTCTCACTAGTCTATTTGCTCCTACACGTGGCCCATAGTGTCCATTCCCAACACAACAGCCAGAGTAAGTGTATAATAATCTTAAGTCAGATTGTGTAACTCCTCTCCTCAATATCCTCCAGTGGCCTCTCTACTTCTCCTTTCTCACTACTCTGGATATGTTGGCCTCATAGCTGTTTCTCAAAAACCCTAGGAGAGCTCCATCCTCAAGGCTGGCACAGACTATTTTATCTAAATGCCATAATCTTTCCCCAGAGATCCAAGTGGCTTTCAGATTCACTTCCTTTAGGTCTTCATTCAATGGTTACCTTCTTAGTGATCACCTTATTTTAAAATTATAACCCTTCTGTCTGGCACTATCTGCCTCCTTTGTGCTCTCTAACATATTTTGCAATGTCCTTTTTATTTTGATTATTGGTCACCTACTCCACATAATGTCACTACGAAGGCAGAGATTTTTATCAGTTTGCTCTATCCTTAGGTTATAGGAAAGTGTCTGGTTCATAAAAGGTTCACAGTAAGTATTTCTTGAATACAAAAATGAACCCCAGACTCCTATCTTGTGCTTGACAGATTATGTGTGGATTCTATCAAACATTTTCTGTATGCAAAAACAGTTGCTGGAGTACAAATAGAAGACTCATCTCTGAAACGTGATACAATACTCACTTAATCACTTCAAATGAGAGGGGAAATAAAGCAGCTATTAACTTGTATTATTTGTTTGTTCAGTCTCAGCCAACAATTTGATGACAAAAGATACAAAGGAAAGGGAATTAATGATGGGTACACATATGAAAACATGAATGAAAATCCAGTTGAAACTGTTCAGAAGAGACTCCAAGAAACCACAATTAAGTTGCATCCTAAAAGAGGTAGATGGTTCATGGCAGGTTTGAGTGTTCACCATCACATTGAGCAATTTCAGGGGACTGGCACTCAAAGTTTCCCAAAAGAAAAGTGAAAAGGGAATAGCTTTCCTTCAAATTAACACTTTAGGAAACATCAGGTTTATAAGAGAATGTAAATTACTTTTAGACATACTTCAGCTTGATTCCTCCAAAATATGAGGAAACTGAAATTTTCTCTCACTTTAACCTTCTTATTCTAATAATTCCCATGTAATTTTACACTTAAAACTCCATTTTGTAAGTTATTATTAAAAAGATGTAATTCTGACCATTGAAGGACACTTCTTTAGCCTGTATTTTTGAGAAAGAAAAGCAAAATGAAACTCCATTCTATGTCTACTCTTCTATGAATGAAATAGTTTACTTGATCTCCAAGGAAACTTGTCTACATGATTCCAAATACCTCAGTTAATCTGATCAACTGAGTAATTGGTTCAGTGAATATCCATTTCAACATGAGAATCATCACGTCTTTATTGAACTTGTGATATTTCCAAAAGGAATAGGTGAATGCCAAAAAGATAAAGACTTTAAATCAATTTGGATTTTAAAACCTAAATTATTGTCAGAAAAAAACAGTTCTTGCACATTTTGAGATTCCTTAAAGGTAGTATGCAAGAAACACAGTTTCTATTCAATGTGGAATCTCCTGCTCTGTCAACTAGAGCTTGCCACCAGAGCATAGATGTAATTTAGAGGACCACTGCACTGGGTGAAGATTGGGTTAGATCAGGCAGGGTGAGCTGACGTATAAGGTCTCTTCTAAAACTAAGATTGTTTAAATCCCAGTTTTTTATTTGAAAATAATCTAATTATTTTAATTATCTCAACTCCATTTTTCTGCTTAACTGTGTACTATCTTAAATCAGCTTATTGGCAAGTGAGAGTTAGACTAATAACTGTCAAGATGACAGATTGAACTTTCAAACTGCATGCTTATAATAGTTTGATGTGACTCTGAGATGGCAATGGCAAGTAATATTTCTGTAGCACTTTACATTTTACAAAGTAATTGAAAGCTCATTATTTCATCTGATATTTCCTCAACTCTCTATGATTCAGTTATTATAATGAAAACTTATCCACTGATAAGGAAATGGAATTCAGAGATTCCTCAAAATACACAGCCAGTTAAGTTGTAGACTCAGGAATCAGACTTAGGTCTTCAGATTCCAATTCTCTGTACTACAATTCATTTATTTCATTTTCCTTCATCCCATCCCCCTGCTCCCTAAGAAAAGCAGCACTGTAAGGAAAAAATATTGCTGTTATTCCTTTTTATAGATAAAGTCACAAAGATAGTAAATGATAGAGGTGGGAATTAAATCTGGGCATACTGCCTAAAAATCTTGTGTTCTTATATCTAAAATGTATATTCTACAGTGTGTGGTTTTATTACTGTTTGTCATATAAGGAAGATCTAAAAAGCTAAAGGCAGCCTTTGAGGACAGTGGATCATGAGGAGAGGGAAGGAAATCTAGGCGAGTATGCAGTACAGGTTCTCTTCACCATCAACCCACTGACCACTCCAGCTCCCAGTCCCAGTTAACATTGATGGAAATGTTGACAGACGAAAGTAAATTCAGACGACTAGGGGAATTAACATGGTATGTGGAGAAATCTCTCTTCTTTCTCCTTTGACATTACCTTTCTTCTTTCTCAATTAGTCTGTGACCTCCTCAGGAGCCATGAAACTGCATATTTTGTTTCTGTGTTTCACACACATCATGAAAATCACTGAGATAGTGAGATAATTTTAGTCTTTTTACATTTATTGACATATTCTATCTTTGCAACTATTCCATTCAATAAGCATTATTCTCCTCCTTCTCCTTCTCCTTTAAAAAAAATGAGAAAATGAGGCATATAAAGGTTAGTAACCTAAAGTAAATTACTTTAGGTTATACAGCTAGTGTGACAGAAAAATAATTCAAACAAGAAGGAAGCAGGAAGAAAAAAAGAAGAAAGTGAGGGAAAGTGGGAGAGGGGAAGAAGGGGAGAAAAACAAATGGAAGAAGGAAGGAAGGAAGGAAGGAAGGGAAGAAAGAAGGGAGGGAGGGAGGAAAGGAGGGAGGGAGGGAGGCAGGCAGTTATAGGCTATTGAGTGCTCAGAAGGAAGACCAACAGAGACTTTCTCTCCAGGTCCTGGCAGCTAGCACTTAACTAACCTCTAGTACAATAGAGGGGGGGGAGGGTCAGTGAGATTTCTGGTTTCTGTTCCTCTTGACCACTTGTAGTGCTTACTTTTAGGGCTTCTTTTAATTACCCATCCATCGCACTCCATAAAGCCATAGTAGAAAGGAATAAAGTGTCTTGCCTGGAGATAGGCACAATTCCTGTTCGTAGCGTAGCTTGCTTTATGTGAGAGTCTGACGTGATGTTGTGTTAATGCCAGGACTGTGTATATGTTAACTAGGAGCTTTAGATAGTACAGCTGATGCTGGAGGCCTGTTGATTTTTCCTCAATTTAACAATTATTAGGTACCTTTTTCCTCCTCTGTAGTTCTTAGAACACCAATAGGCTTGCATTCTATTCAGTAGGCATAGTGCCACAGCCAAAGACTGTTGAGTCCGGAAACAGACATTTTTCGACACAATCAGCTTCATCTTCTTACTAGCTATGTGACTGCTGGGCAGTTCTCAACTTCATTGAGGCCTCAGTTTTCTACCTTACATTACCCATATGATAGAGTTGTTATAAGGATGAACTGAAACACAAAGAAAAGCATTTCGTCCATGGAAAAACACTTTATACATGTAAGCTATTATCTCCTACCTCATACAAGTATCTACCTTGTTTCTGAAGAGTGAAGAGCTTACTTTCTTCTGTTTCTTTCTTTTTTTTTTTTTTTTGTTGGCTCTTTCTTCTTTGCTTCCAACCGTTTCTCAAAAACCATATGCATGTGAGTGTTGACAGTATTTGAAAGCAGGCAGTTTCCTTTCTGGTTATTTTCAATACTTATTTCTGATAAACCTTTCTTTTTTTATTTATAGAAACATTCAAAAATGAAAAACATCAAAAATAACAAGATGTGACAGAAGCCACTTAGGCAGCAAACATAAATGTTGCAGTGAAAAAAGAAGCTAGCCTTCTAGCTGAAAAACAAGTATTCCCCAATGGACTCCAGAAGAAACTTGACTCATCGCTGCAAAGGAGAGAACAACCTTAAAACTTTTAACAGATAAAACTTACAGAAACCTATGATATAGAATCCATATAGTCTATTATGTTGTGTCTAAATCTGTAGGTATTGTTTTGTTGTTCTTTAGGACGTATTTATTTAACTTGCACATTTTTTCAGGTTCTTATTTCTACTACCAGCAACTAAGTAATTGAGAAATAATTCTGTATTTCAGTTTCTGAGTAAAACCAGTCTGAAATAGGATAAAAGCCCATCAAATACTTTCTTTTTTTTCCAGAATTTGTTTTGCCATATTTTAGTGCTATCATCATTCCTAAGAAGACTAACTTACAGAAAAATAATTATATCTGAGTGATTTAAAATGTCCAGTTTTCTTATCCAAATCCCTCGGAACTATGGAAAAGAGTCTGACTTCACATTCACAGTGTATTTACAAAATACACTGTGTCATAAATATGTTTGAATTCCAACAGTCAAAGCCATTGAGAGTCATAGGAGTTTTCCACAACCTTCTCTTCTGTGACCCAACAACAAGTTCATGACTGAAATTTCACCAGATTTCTGAGATAATGCCTTAATATTCTATGTACTATATATCAGATAATTCTTTAGATGAATGTTTCTTAGGATTGTAGGAAAATTATCTAGTTAATCATAATATTTGATGGAAAGAAAAAGACAATAAAATTGTAATGAGATATAATAAATTTGGCTGACAATAAACCAAAGTGATTCTTAATTAGTATACATTAGAATGATGCTCTTATAGTTGTACCATCTATCAAAATTACTTTAAGGGCTCTCACATTTTAATAATTTATCTTATTATGTATTAAGTATACAGGAACAATATTATTTTTCCTCTAACAAAATGAAGAGACAGGCTATCTGGTTAATGTTACATAGGAATTTAATAGTAACACTTGAACTTCATCCATAGATCATACTCTGTACAAAATCTGTTAGCTAACATCCTATCTCATAATTATTTTATGTTATGTGGAGAAATTTGTTGATTTTGTACCAAAGTGTTTCTGAAGACAATAAATTGTGAGTCAACTTTAGAACAAAAAAAATTACAGTTAGAGTTTTTTCAATGTTTATATTCTGATTAAGTTTACTTTACCTTACATTTTTTCTAAGTAACAATGAATCCTGATTTCTAATGTGATAAAAATTGCTTAGTGATTTGATTGTGGTAATATCATTTCTTATCTACAATGTCTAAAATTTTATGGGACAGTTTTCCTTTTATTTATTTTGCCTGTTTGTGCAGATAAGAATAGAAACTTTTCTAAGACCCACATTTGGTTATTGAAGGCCGCAGCGAATCTTAACCTAACAACCTTGGCAAACTGCGCCGTAGGTGTTTTTAGACTCGTATAATTTGTTATTTTTCAAATAATAGTGAATAATTAATATTTTTGTTTGGAATTTGAGAACAATTAAATTTGTACTTTCAGTAAGTACCATTCTTTGATTAGAAAATTAAGAGAATGCATATCTTACTTTGGTTGTAAATCATCAAGGGCTTTCTAATAGAAATCATATGTAACATTTCTAAATATAAGTCCTTTCACATACTGCATTTCCAGTTGTCTTGATATTGAAAAGTGTAATAAACTTCATGCTCACCTATTGGAGATTTGGGAAGGTTGAAAATAAACTTCCTAATTTTTATTTGTACGTGTTCTCTACTATGTTTAATTCTAGAATAACTATCTTCCTGTAACGATTAAGTTAAAATATTCTTTAACTAGAATTGAAATAAATTGTTCACTAAGGAGGGGGCCACTTGTGCTAAAAAAGCCAGGAGGAGAGAGATTGTCCTCCCTGCCCTCTCCATCCCTTATGGACTTACAGTGCTGAGCTCAATCATAATGACCAAATTTCACAGCATGGCCAAGCTGCATAGATAGGTGCCAAAACTACCAATTATTAATACTGGCCTCTTCCTAATTGAATCAGTCAAGCAGTTTTGGAAAAGGCTGTCAGAAAGGAGTGAGAAATGGAAAGAGGAAAATGTGATTGTTGAGATGGGCTAGCTCAACTCTTACATCCAGGATTTTAATATAAAAACCGTTTAAGATTAGAGTCAACATGTAATGAGACTTTTAGGTGTTTAACCAATGGTTCTTGGTTCAAGTTGCCTCTAAAAGGAAGATAACATGTAAAACACTGGGGAGAGTCAGAATTAGGATCTAATTATAACCCCAGTAGGCTGGAATACTAAAAATGAAATCCAATAGAATAAAAGTATTCTTTTAATTTTACCATGAAAATATTTCCACAATTGTGACATTTCTGACTGCTTCTACTTCTACTGCTGTGGTCCAAGCTTCAGTCATCTCTGTTGGATTATTGCAAAAACCCTGTAACAATTCTTCCTGTTCCTGCCCTTGCTACCTATCAATCTATTCTGATTGTGAGAACCAGAATGATCTCATTAAAATATGTGCTATTATTACACACCACAGTCATGTCCTACCTCATTCAGAGTAAAAGCCAAAATTCCTAAAATGATCTAGAAAGGTGTGCACAATATATTCCCATTCTCTCTCTGGACTCTTCCTATTCATTTTGCTCAAGTCATGGTGACCTTCCCATTTGATATGGTTTGGCTGTGTCCCCATCTAACTCTGGTCTTGAATTGTAGTTCCCATAATCCCCACGTGTCATGGGAGGGACCTGGTGGGAGGTAATTGAGTCATGGGGGCAGTTTCCCTCATGCTGTTCTCCTGATAGTGAGTGAGTTCTCATGAGATCTGACGGCTTTTATAACGGCTTTTTCCACTTTTGCTTGGCACTTCGTGCTGCCACCATGTGTAGAAGGACGTGTTTGCTTCCCCTTCTGCCATGATTATAAATTTCCTGAGGCCTCCCCAGCCATGCTGAACTGTGTGAGTCAATTAAACATATTTCCTTTACAAATTACCCAGTCTTGGGTATATCTTTATTAGCAGTGTGAGAATGGACTAATACATCATTATTCATCAACCGTGCCAGGGCTAGTCCTACCCTGAGGCCTTTGCATTTGCTGTTCTCCCTGCCTGGAACACTTTTTGTTCTCCTCTCCACACAGGTCCCTCCCTTACTTCCTTCAGGCTTTATCCACATATTACCTCTCAATGTGGCCTGCTCTGGCCACTCTATCTCAAACTGTAACCTCAACTCTTATTGGTCTTTCTATCTCCTTCCCTGCCTTAATTTTCTCCACAATAGTTTATTCTATCTAACAAGTTATGTCTTTTACGTGTCTTGTTTCTTTTCTGTCTCCTTTACACTAGACGGTAAACCCCCTGAAGGCAGGATTTCTTATGGTTTCTGCACTACACCTAGACACTTAGAATAGTGTCTGGAATATATCTGGCACTCAATATATGTTTGCTGAATGAACTGATTAAAGTTAGGAATATGAGAACTCAGGCCAGACTGCCCAGGTCTGAATACTGACTCCCTGTTTACTGGGTTGCCTTGGATAAGTTTGTGAGCCTCCTTCTGCTTCAAATTCCCACATATATGTAAAATAGGGACTAAAATAGACTCTACATTGTAGAGTTGTTGTGGTAATTTAATGAATGTACATATGTAAAGTGCTTGGAGCTTTGTCTGGCAAAAAATAAGTCCTCAATACATTTATGTGTTGTTATTTTATAATATATATATGTCCTAAATTAGATGTAAAATATTACATCAAGACTTTTTAGTTTTGGAGTCTTGCATCTTTTCTTCTTTGAGTTTTCTTTCTTTCCCACGTCCACTCTCATGTGCCATGACAAATACTCACCTAGTCCTTGTTATCTTAGCTCAGGTTCCCTAGAAGCACAGGTTAAGGGGGAAGATACTCGTTCAGTGGTTTATTGGAGTGTTCTTAGGAGGAATCTGTATGGAAGTGGAAGAAGTGAGCAGGATAGGAGAAGGATCTAGATAAATACATGATTTCATAAGAACTCCAACCTAATCTTTCCAGCCTGATCCTAAGGGTACCCTGGAGCATGGATTATACTACTGTGCTGATCCCTCAGCTGAAACTTTGAAAATTTGTTCCAAATCCAAGAAGCCAGCAGGTTCCAAATTGTGTACCATATGATAGGACAAATGAGTCCCATAGGTATATCTCACTGTTGCGTCTCCCTTGGGACAAATTGTGTCACTTGATCTGAGATGATATTACACAGGATATCATGTTGGGAGAACAGAAATTCTGTGACCCCTCTGCGGCAGTGCTGGCTGAGGCATTGTGAAAAGGAAAAGTAAACTGATACCTGGAGTATATTTCCATTTCAGTTATGAGAAAGCATAGATTCTTCTTGGATGAAAGGGATTCAATGTAATAAAATTCTTACCAACTGACTAGGTTGTTTCTTCAACGGATGGTAACTTATCAGGGAGAGGGTCAAACACCATTGGTCTTTGTGACAGGCAAATTGAAGCTTCAACAGTAACAGTAACTAGATCAGCCTTTGTGAGAAATAGTTCATGCTGTTCGCCCATGACTTACAGTAATATCTGCCATCATGGTTACTCCACTCATGAGTCCACTGTGCAAGTACTGGGGTGAATAAGGACAGAGACTACTTGATATTTACTGATTGAGTCAACCTGTCTAATTGATTTTATAGTACAGATGTTCTCTGATGAACACCAATTTGCTGCATAAAATTTTCACACCTTTTCCCCATTTTCATAGGTGTAGTCATCCTCTTCTGCAGATATTTTTATCCATCATATTCAACTCTATCTGAATCCAAGTATTTAACTAACCAGCTAAGTCATTTGCTATTAAAGCCACTTGCCAAGGAGTTTATGTTTATCCTGATTGCAGGCCATTGTTCCCTTTACACACAAAGTGGACAACCAGATGCATGCAACTCTGTCCACTGGGAGGATTTCACTTCACCATTGTCTTTCAGACCCACTCCTAAGTGAGGCTCTAGTGCAACAGTAATCCATTTGGGCCTCTGCTAATACACCAAGTTGACCCATACATGAATGGATCCACTTCATTTTATTAGTTGTTTACAGAGAAACTCACCATGAGCTCTGGAAGTGCAAGCCAAATAAAAAGTGCAGGTACAACAATGGTGGGTGAGTGACTTGTGGGCCTCATCAGTCACTCATTGGCACAGCTCATTTGTATCATCTGGACCTGCTCCACCCCGGTCTTGTATGTGCTGCTTCTATCTTGCAAAGTGCTGCTGCTGGGCTTACTTGATCTTATGGATTCCTGTGTCTGATAGCAACCAGCTCAATAGGGCAGTTTCAGTTAGATGATTATACAATGTTCTATTGTCATGTATCAGTCCCCTACTTGGTAAAGTAGCATGGTGACAGCAGCTTTTCAAATGTTGTATAGTTCTGTGATAAAATGTCATGGCCGTGTTCCAAGGATTGTACAGTAATTCTCCTATTGGAGCTTGCCAGAGATTTTATACACTATCTTTGTCTATTAGATACCCATCAGCTATATATCTAGATACCCATAGTACCACAGATCTTTCAGGTAACATGGCAGAGGCGCAAGTCTGCTGTAACCACAGACTTGACCTCCTATCTCAGCCCTCCTTCCTCTGGGCCCCATACAAAACTGTCAGTCATTTGTGTTACCTCATACATGATTCAGAGCAGTACACTCAATTGTGTCATATGCTGCCTATCCAACCCCAAAAGCCGTACTAAATGCTGTCTTAGTGGAAAGAGGTGTAAAGGACATGCCATGGTCTAAATGTCGGTGTCTTCCAAAATTCATATGTTGGAAACCAATACCCAATGTGATAATATTAAAAGATGGGCCTTTTAAGAAGTAATTAATTCATGATGGCTCTACTCTCAGGAACAGGATTGGTTCTCTTACAAAAGAGAGAGTTTTTGTAAGGGAGTGTCCTTGCTCCCTCCTGCCATGTAAGGATGCAGCAAAAGGTGCCATCTTTGAAACAAAGCAAGCCCTGACCAGACCTCAAATCTTCTGGTACCTTGATCTTAGACTTCTTAGCCTCCATAACGGTGAGCAATAAATTTCCATTCTTTATAAATTACCCAGTCTAAGGTATTTTGTTACAGCAGCCCAGAACAAATAAAGATAGTGCAATAACCTGTTCTTTGTCTGAGGAGATATCCTAGCTTCCTTAGCTCACTGGAATCTTAAAATTTTTATCCATATGGCCACATCTTGTATTTTTGCAAGGTTTAGTTTATTATTTATTCTGTTATTAATGTGCCAAAGTGTTAATGAAGAATGGGAGCTAGATACATACCCTTTTAGGTGACTATCAAGCTATTTAAGCTATGGGTCCCTAGTCCCTGTGGTTTGTGTTTGCTGATGTGACCCTCATTCAACATATTCTTGTCATTTCTTGAGAACAGTGCAATGACTGGGTACATAGGAAGCTGCAGCTTGGTGTCTGAGCCCTCCAGGATTTTCTTGCCCCACATAGTACTTGCTATCTGCTTCATACCCTTATTAAAGCTAAGTAAACTTAGTGTTTGGTGTACTTATTGTTTCTTGTATCTTTGATTGACAACGTGAAATTAAAACTCATTCTAAAGGTCTTGTTTTTGCAACATTACAAAATAAAGTGCTAGAAATGATGAATATGGTTTGACTGTGTCCCTACCCAAATCTCATCTTGAATTCCCACGTGTTATGTGTGTTCAATCGTGGGGGCAGGTCTTTCCCATGCTGTTCTTGTGAGAGTGAATAAGCCTCACAAGATCTGATGGTTTTAAAAAGTGGAGTTTCCCTGCACAAGCTCTCTTCTCTTGTCTGCCACCATGTGAGATGTGCCTTTCACCTTCTGCCATGATTGTGAAGCCTCCCCAGCCACATGGAACTGTAAATCCAATAAACCAGTTTCTTTTGTAACTTGCCCAGTCTCGGGTATGTCTTTATCAGCAGAGTGAAAATGGACTAATACAATGATGAATATGATAGCTAAAAAGAAAAAAACAAATCCAGGTTAGACACAACAGAAGAGAAAGTTGCTGAGATGGTAGACCTTAATTAATTACCCAGAATGCAGCAAGAAAAGACAAGACAGTGGAAAAGAGGTGTTAAAAAAACACTGAGAAGAGTTTAAGAAGGCAGAATATTTACTTAATTAGAGTAAGAGCACGAGAAATTCAGAGAGTGATGCGAGGCAGAAGTGAAGTAATATTCAAAGAGATGGTGTCTGAGACCTTTCCAGGAATAACAAATAATACAAAATTTCAGATTTAGGAAATACAGCAGCATATTTCAAGAAGAATAAAGAAGTAATTTCCTTACAACTCATAGTGAAATTTCAGAAGGAGGATACAAAATAGGACTGGGACATCAATTGGACAGTTGACTTTTCTAAGCCTAATACAACAGCTGGAAGATGGGGTGCCAAGGGAAAAAGCTCTGTAGTGAGAACTGTTAATGCAGTTAAAAGATTTTCAAAAATAAGAATAAAATACTTCTTATAGATAAACAAAAACAGAGGGGCTTACAGTCAATTAAATTCTTGGTAAAAGGATATCCAAAGGGCATACTCTAAGAAAGAAAATAAGTCCAGAAAAAAAAAAAATCTGAGAATCAAGAATGAGTAGGATATTAAAAAATAATTACAGACTGGAAGATATTTACAATATATATGTCTAGTAAAAAATGGTATCCAGAATGTATAAAAGGCTGCTTCAAATCATTAAGTAAAATGCAGACAAGCTAATTTTAAGAGAGGGTAAAGAACTTAAGCAGGCACTTCATAAAAGAGGATATTCAAAAGGATAATGAACATAAAAATCTGCTCAAAATCACAGCAATCTTTAGGCAAATGCAAATTAAAACTACAGCAAGATATATCATTATAAACCTACCAGATGGCTAAAAGTTTTTTTCAAAAAATGAGCATGTTTTGAAGAAACTATGGAGCAGCCAGGACTCTCACGTATTACTGGTGGGAGTTCAAATTGATAAATCTATTTGGAAAACTGTTTGGCACTGTCTCCTAAAGCTAAACATACACCTACCCTATGACCCAGAATGTCTATTTGTGTAAATCCAACAAAACTAAATGTAAACTAATTTAGCTACCAATAAGACATGCACAATGATGTTCCTAATAACTTTATTCAAAGTAGTTTCAAACTGGAAACAACCCATACCCAGGAGTAGTAGAATAGGCAAACACATTGTAGTGTAACCATGCAATGGAAACTGATGTAGCAATGAAAAAGGATAAAGTACACAAAAATGCAAGAGCATGGATGTTTTTTAAAAACCAGAATCATAAAAATTAGATACAAAATAGTATTTACTATATGAATCATCAAAATTAGACACAAAATAGTATTTACCATATGAATCATCAAAATTAGACACAAAATACTATTTACTATATGATTCTGTTTATATAAATATTAAGAAAAGGCAACAGTGCTCTATGGTAATAGAAAGAAGTATGATGTTTGCATTTGGTTTGGTTATGACTGGCTGGGTAGGCACAAAAGAGGTCTCTGGGGTGATGAGAATGTTCCATATATTAATCTGTGTTACGGTTATATCAAAATATACATAAGTTTTAATTAATGAAGGTTTGCACTGTAGAATTATGCACTTCACTGCCTTTGTGTAATAAAGCAACAGAACGGTAAGCACAAGTTTGAAAATAGTACTTACCCTGGGGTAAAGGTTGAGGAGAGATTAGGGATGAGAGCCTAAGGGACTTAAAGTGTATTGCCAATGCTATATTTCTAATTGTATATGTAGTATATGTTTTGTACATATAAATATTTTATATATACAAAAATAAATGGAGGAAAAATGACATAAGGGAAACATTGCTATTCTATCTGGCCAAGAAAGAATGCAGATATTCAGCAAACCTCCCATAAAATACATATTAGAATCCCCTGTGTGCAGTTTATTTCATCAAATGTAATGTTGTTAGGCACACACTTTAGCTCTGCTATCTTGCTAGAATGCATTTTTTCCATTGGGATGATCTCATAAATATTTTCTTATATTTATCTCACATGCTAATAAAAGATAAGAAGTACATTTTCTTCAGCATGTTCCTTAAAATGTCCCAAATCGTTTTGTTAAAAATAAATGTTTTCTACATTGTATGTCAAGTTCTTATCTTTTGCAGTATTCAAAGTAAAATCTGAACGCTTTAGTCCATGTTTCCGAAGTACTTGAGGTACTTAATGCATATGATATTTATACTTTTTTAGACATAACCCTGACATTTAATTTCTTTTTTTTTTTTTTTGCTTTTGTGCATTCTGAGGAAATCTCAAGCTGGGCTGAATATTTCCAGTTCATGGAAAGGTACATGAAGAGCTCTTATTTCTAAGTTAGAGATTAGTAGTGAAATACTAGCAAAAATATTGATTTATAGTGCTCATAGGCTAATTAGACTAAATAGCACACTATTAGAGGAAGACTACTTTAATGTTTTCCTTCTCCCATTACATGAAAATAATTAACTTTGTCTAAATAATTCTCATTTAGGATAGGTCTTCATTTTTATTATGATTGAAACTTGAGTCATCAATATGTATGTAAATATTAAATACAAGTTCTTCATCAGAAATGTGATTTGCAAATATTTTTACTTGATCAGTGGTTTATCTTTTCATTTTCTTAAAATAGTCTGTTAAAACACAGTTCTTAATTTTAATGGAATTTGATTTATAATTTTATTTTATTTTATGGATCATGTTTGTGTGTCATATTTAAAAAAATATTTGCCTAACACAAGTCATGAAGAGTTTCTATTGTATTTTCTTCTAAAATTTTTAGATTTTACATTTAGGTATGTGATCTGTTTGAGTTAATATTTATATATGGTATGAGGAGGCATGGTTATAAAGATGCCTTTTTTCTTCTTCCTTCCTGCATTTATTTTTTCCTTCCTTTTTCCCCCAAATAGATATTTAAGCTTTCCATCACTATTCATTAAACAGACTTCTTTTTTCTATTGAATGGCTTTTGCAAGTTGATTGACATCCAATTAATCATGTATAGTTCGGTTTATTTCTGCTATCTCTGTTCTATCAATCTCTTTTCTAGCAATATGGTGGCACTTTTTAGACTAAAGAAGAGTGAAGAGAGTGGGGAATGTTTAGTGGAAGAAGGTCCTGTGAAACTCAGGAGCCACATCATCCAGTATGTACAATGTACCTTTCACCCTAGCTTTTAATTATTTACTTTT
Source organism: Hylobates moloch (assembly GCF_009828535.3). NCBI lineage: Eukaryota > Metazoa > Chordata > Mammalia > Primates > Hylobatidae > Hylobates > Hylobates moloch. The sequence continues at coordinate 145,328,213 of NW_026652277.1, read as the reverse complement.
GTCAAAAACTTTCAATGAAGTGTATTGAAATATTATATCTGAGATGTTACTTAATTAAATAATGTATGGAAGAAAAGCAGCCTACAGTTGGTGAGAAGTTATACGAACATAGACACCACACACAGCCAAAAAAGATGGTTATGACACTACAAAATGTGACCAGTAGAAGACCTGAAGTAGTAGACAGATTTACTGTGATGAGAAATAAATTAGATAAATTTGTGGATCACATAGGCACTTTTTAGGACACCCCCTCCTCCCAAAGACTTGGGGAGGGAGACCTTGAAAGAGACTAGATTTCCTATTGATCCTGAGAGAAGAGAAGTCTCTTTTTTACTGGATTATAATAAGGAAGGAATAACCTAGAAATATGAAGAGAGTGGAGATACCAGGTTTGTACCAAACTTCGGCCTTTTAAAAAAAAATGTATCAGCTGCAAAACTTAAGGCTGTGGAATTTCTAGACTCTAGAATTATCTCCTTAAATTTTAATTAATTCTCCAGATAAAAGTGAAAAATTAACAACAGTATAGCAACTAGTCAAAATACTTTTAAAATTATCTGGTGTGATTTTTTTAAGCCATACAATTTAGGAACTCACAAAATGAAGAAATACTTTTCCGAATTAATAACTTAGTAGAGAAATTTCATTCTATTTTCTGGGCCTGGGTGGGGAGTTCTACCCATTAGGAATTTTGCTGTATCTTTTCAATCAATATGTAGTATATAGCTTCTAGGAAATATGTCAAACCACACCCACAACAGCAGAATAGGCCCTGTATGATTGTTTCATCTGAGTGAATATGCTGTTGCTTGTTCATTGTCAATTGAATTAAGGATAGACATTATAACAGGAGGAGAAAACTCACAGATTTTTTTCAGCCAGAAAGAGTAACCTTCCTTATAGACTTCTGTAATATACTACAATTTTAATATGGCCTCTGAGACAATGGATATTAATGAAAGAGGGCATATTCTCCTATTGTCCTTACATTCTTCCTAAAAGACAGCAAACCTGGCCTTGACCTCACAGCTGTATGGACCAACATTCTTATCTTGTCCATAATGTAGTTCAAAGATTATATGCACTAATGTTATAAAAGTCTGGTGAGTCAGGTGGTGTACTCTATTTTCCATATCAAGATTAAAAGTTTTCAAAACCTAAACATTGTTAAAAAATCATCTGAACACTACTTTAAAAGGTTTTGCCTATTCACAATAGGTTGTCAAAGACTATCATTAAAAATTTCATAAGATCAAGTTATCAATAACAACCATAAATGATTCAATTAAGTTGAATGGCTATTTTTAATTTTTCTCAGAAATTTATAATTATCTCACAAAATCTACGTAATTACCAATTATGAAAGCAAAATCATTAATTGGCAAGTTGTATAGAGCAACATTAATTGAAATTGTAAAAGGTCAGATAATAGCATTCTACCAAACACGCATAAGCCCAGGATACTAGACATGGAGGAATAACTTGATTTTGACAAAATTAGTTTTAAATCTGCTGTTTCTTGATAACTTATAAAATAAGTTATCAACTATATAGTAGAATGGATATTGATAATTTTTAAGGAGAAACATTAATACAGGAAAGGGGCTCTAGAAGTGGCAGTGCTAATCAGATATGCAGTAAAAGCCTTAAAGAAAATGAACATTTCAATAAAATCCTGAGGAAGTGATCACACTAGTCATATGAACATCTGAGAGAGAGTACCAAGGCATTGAGATTAACAAGCGCAAAAGACTTGAAGTCAAAACATACATGACATGTTCAGTGGGACCAAGGGGTTCTTGAATTGGAGAATAGCTAGGGAAAAAAGTAAGAAAAGTAAAGAAAGCCAGAAAATAGAGAGCTTTGGAGGTAACATTAAGGAATTTAGCTTTTCATTGAATGAGACGGGAGTCACTGGAGGGTTTTGAGAAAGTGATGATTTCTTATTTTCCTAGAACTGTTATGGCTATTGCTTGAGGGTACAATATATGTGAGGAAGAGCAGAAGCAGTAGTATCAGTGAGGGGGCTAATGCAACAATCCTCCAGAGATGACAGTTGCTGGAATCCAGGTGGTAAGAATGAGAATCAAATTTTGTACGTATTTTGGAAAGGTAGAGCTATTAGAATTTGTCGAAGGCATGGATATAGTTGTGGGAAATAGAGAGGAGTCAAGGATGACCTGAAGATTTTTGGCCCATTCAAATGGAGTTACCATTGACTATAATAAGGAATAGTGCAGGAAGTGCTGATTTGGGAATGATTCTTAGAGGCTCAGTTTTGGACACATTAATTTTTGTATGCCTTTTAGCCCTCACACAATTTCATATATGAGTCAGGAGAGGGGTCTAGCCTGTAGAAACAATTTTATAGTAGTATACATATACATGTACAGGTATGTGTGTGTGTGTGCATGTGTTATCATATATTTTGAGTTGAATTGTGCCTGTCCAAAATCCTATATTGAAGCCTTGACACCCAGTGCCTCAGAATGTGACTATATTTGGGATAGATGTAATTAAGGTATAAAGGGTAAGATGGGCCCAATCCAGTAGATTGGTGTCTTTATAAGAAGAGGAAATTTGGACATTAGACATACACATGCACAGAGGAAAGACTATTAAAGACAGAGAGAAAGCTATCTACAATCTATGGAGGGCAGTCTAAAAAAATAAAAAATAAAAACCAAAACAAAACAAATCACAAAACTCTGCTGACACTGTGATCTCAGACTCCTTGCCTCCAGAACTCTTAGAAAATAAATTTCTGTTATTCAAACCCTCCAGTGAATGGTATTTTGTTTTTTGTTATGATGGCCCTAGCAATCTAATACAGATTTTGATACTGAGAGTGGGATGCCAACTGTAAAAATAACAATAAATGTGGAAGCGGCTTTGGAAATGGGTAACGAGTAGAGGCTGGAAGACTGATGAGGCCATGTTTGAAAAAGCTTAGCTTGCCTTAAAGAAACTGTTGGTGGAAATATGGGCATTAAAACTGCTACTGTGGGGCCGGGTGCAGTGGCTCACACCTGTAATCCCAGCACTTTAAGAGGCCAAGGCGGGCAGTTCTCTTGAGGTCAAGAGTTCAAGACCAGACTGGCCAACAAGGCAAAACCCTATTTCTACTAAAAATACAAAAATTAGCTGGGCATGGTGGTACATGCCTGTGATCCCAGCTACTCGGGAGTTTGAGGCAGGATAATTGCTTGAACCGGGAGGTAGAAGTTGCAGTGAGCCGAGATCACACCACTGCACTCCAGCCTGGGCAACACAGCAAGACTCTGTCTCAAAAAAAAAAAAATTTAAAAAGTGCTACTGTGAAACCTTAGATGGAAATGAGAAATATGTTTTGGACACTGGAGCAAAGGCAATACCTGTTATACAGTGGCAAAGAACATGACTGAATTGTGCTCTAGTGTTTTATGAAAGGTAGAACTTGTGATTAACCCAGGTCTTTAGCTGAGGTGATTTCTAAGCAAACTTTTGAAAGTGTAGCCAGGTTTCTTTTTGATGCTTATGGTAAAATGCAAGAGAAGAGAGATACATCAAAGGATCATTAAGAAAAAGGAGTCAGAACTTGAGATTTAGAAAATTATCAGTTTATTCATATGGCCAAAAAATGAGAAAGCTTGTTCTGAACAGAAGACAAGGGTGTGACTGGTCATTCATTTCATAAAGAAATTATGAATGTGACACATGGATTGAATCAACGATCTCAGCAGAAGGCAAGAATAGAGATGTGATTATCCAGGAAAGATCTATGGAGGGCACTCTTGTCTGATGGCTTGGATCCCTATAAGTCAACAAGGTTATTTTTGAGAATTTTATATCAGCAGAAAAACTGCCAGCTTGGAGTAAAAGGGACAGCGATGAGAGAGAGTGAAGGAAAGCCACCAGACTTCTGAGATTCCACAGGATGGGCCAATTGGGGTATCTGGCTGAAAATCTGTGCTATTCTTCAAGAAAAGAGAAAAATAACTCCAAAGGTGGGACTGCCACTATTACCATGGGCTCAGAGTCTCAGGCCTGGGTGGCAGGTCTGTCTCTTTTCCAGTTTCAGAGGGTGGGGCCACCTCCTTGGTTTCAGCAGGCCAGGCTGCCATTATCCAGGGCCAAGGGAGCAAAACAGCCACTCCAGATGCCCTGGGGGGCAGGGTCACCTCCCCAGTGGGTCCTGAAGACAAAGAATTAAAACAAAAAGGATTATCCTTGAGCCTTAAAATATACTGGAATTTGCCCTGGTAGGTTTTGGACTTGTCTGGGACCTCTGACCCCTTTCTTCTTTCTGATTTATCCCTTTTGGAAATGGGATGTTTATTGTATGCCAGCCCTACCATTGCATGTAGTAAGTTGATAACTTTTGAGTTCTATAGATTCAGGCTGTATGTATGTGTGTACAGATAGTCCTTCCTTGCACAGTTCCAATATGTACAGATTTCAATTACCATGATTTAGTTAAATAATACCAAATAATAATAATTCCCCAACAACACAGTTCAAATTTTAGTTTTTGGAGTATATTAACAGAGTAACAAAGTACAAATGTTGCTGCTAGCTCTTCAGACCATAAATCCCTATGTAAATAACATGGATACATTGTGACCAGTGGCCAATGATGTCACTTCTTTTAAAGTTTGCTAGTGAATGTTCACTGCACATCTGTAATTCAGTTCCAACAGACAGCAAAGCATTTTGTTATGTTGCTTCCTGGTCTCCTACTGATAAACCCACCTGACATTTTATAAAAGTGAATAATCCAAAGAGGGAATTAAAGAAGTCAACATACATAAAAGTGCAGCAAAAAAACAAATGTTGTAACACCAGCAGGGAAATGTGAATCAAACATGAATGGAGTTATGGGAAAATAGCTGCTATTGAGAGACTCTAATTACACAGCCAGAGGAACTTAGTGAAGTTCCTGCTTAATGACTTGCATAAGGAAAGTGGTTCTGACAAAAAGGACAAAGATGTTGAAGACAAGATGGTGGTAACAGCACAAGTACGTCACTTGAAAGAAACTCTCTCAGATATTTCACATCATTGGAAGATACAATGTTGGCATCTGATACAAACTTAGAAAGCGGTATGACAATTCTTCCTCTGTATTGTAAGATACATGATGTAGATATGTAAATATATAGTCATACATATATATGAATGATGGTTAAAATTTAAACTACATAGTCGTTTTAAAATATTTTTAAACAAATTAAATTTAATTAAAATAAAAAGTTAATGTTTATACATAGGACTTAATGTAGATAAGGGTTTTGAAATTAAAACTGTTTTATACTTTCAATTTCGAAGCACACATATAGAACAATGAGAGAAACAAAAATAATAAAATAAAAAATGGGTAAATTACACAAACTCATAAGTTAATGAAATTGACATTTAAGTATCATATTTCATCTATCATAGAAGCACAGATTTAAAGCTTTCCTAAACTGAGTGTGGGTGTGCAGAAACAGGAACTTAATGTGTTTTTTGGCGAGAATATAAAGTAAAACAAAATGGTTGAGTGCAATTTGACAATATCGATTAAAAATTATTTATCTTTTAACTCAGCAATTTCATTTCCAGGAATTTATTCTAGGGTATCATCACAAATTAGGCCATGAAAAATAAACACAGATGGGCACTGTTTTAAATAGTGCAAAATTGCAAACAATCTAAATAACGATTGATATGTAGTACTATCAGACACACAAACAGACAGATGGATAAATGAGGGACAGTGGAGTTGTGAGTAGTATGTTCTCATTTATTAAGTGTGTGTGTGTGTGTGAGTGCCTGTGTGTGTGTGTGCGCATGACTTTATGTACCAAAAAGTATAAAAGTGCCTTTTCTTGTTGCAGGCCTAAAGTATGGAGGTATATATAGTTTAACTTTTTGACAATAAATATACTTTCAAAAAGAACTAAGGACCAATATTATAACTATATTAAACAGTATTGCCAAAATAGGAAATGAATAATTATGGACCATTTGAGAAGGATTCAAGGAAAGGGAACCTGTCAGTTTAGACCAGTTAGTGTGCCAGACACAGCCAACAGCTTCTTCTCCTTACTTACTTGGAAGGATGTGTTATTTTATCATCATGAGGAGTCGTTACCTTTAATGTATTATTGCCTTTAAATATATCTGAAATTAATCTACTTCTCTCCATCTCTTTCTTGCCTTTATGCGGACTCCTCTGTCATTATCTTCTGTTCCACCTTAATCTGGATAGTAACCAACAGAGTTTGAACATCTCCTTTGTGAACTCTGCAAGTTTCATCAAAGCAGACACCATCATTCCTTCTTCTCCTCTACCACTATAGTACATATTGTACACTAGCGTATCTTCAGTATTGTGAATAATGGTTTGCATATATTTTTACTGAGTTCTTGGTGTTTAGGCTGTTTGTATCATCTGTTTGATATCAACAGCACCACATCGTAGGTGCACAATGTATGATTTTTGAATGAATAAATCTCTAATGCTATATACATTTATTTTGTAATACCACTTCTAACTTAGATTTTTATCTTAAGCCCTATCTTTAATTGTGGAGGTTTCAAAACATTTCCAAGCATTGTGTATTTGCTTCTTTCATGTTTAGCACAGCTGTATTACCTTTGAAGCCTGTTATACCTTTCCCAACTAGACCATAAGATCCATGAAAGCAATGTCCTACCTGTTTTGTTCTCCAGTCCTACAAGTACCTGAGAGAATAGTTGAATAAACGTGTAAAACGAAAAGGTTTGTTCACTGATGAGTAAGAGTCATGCTTGACCAGTGGAACATCTTTCAAGATAACAGATGACACCTGTAGGGAGCAAGGGGTCACCTCCAACCCCCCTTTTAACTCTTAACAGGTTCTTCAGCTGGATGCAGAAACCAGATTGACACCAGGCAGGTTGATAAAAGAAAAGCATAAAAATTTTATTAGTTTTACATGCACATGGGGTTCTTCACAAGAGAGGGAAGTCAAAAGAAGTGGCCAAAGCAAGATGCCTTGATACTTTTTAGACATAGAGTGATAGATTTGAGAAGAAATGATAGGACAAAGAAAATCTGGCTACAGTGGTAAGTTTTCCAGGGGAGTCACTAGGAAATACATGGGAAAGTGTAAAACAGGTGAAGGATGAGAATTACTTCATGAATTATGTTTATTTAGGTCCACGGTAGCCTTCAATTCCAAGTCTCTGGTGATAAGGGCTATTTTCTCACCCTGATACGGAGAGAGTACCCCTTCCAGAAGAATCTTTATCATTTGCCGCAGGTGGAAAGAGATAGGTCAGCTCAGCCTTTCCGAAATTATTTCTCTAATGTTTTTAACTCAGAATAATCAACATACCAATTAGGCATATTTGGGGATGGCACATTGTTCACTCCTTTACTCTGATTTATGTTTTTTCAGGGCTTGCAAAACAATGACAGGACTAAAAAAATGCTGATATTTTAAAAAGACTTTTTTTCCCAGACTATATATTTTGTGTATATAATGAGTTGATAAACTCTGAGAACATCAATTTTGTAGTCAGATTTGGTCAAAATCAAATTTACCTTGGTCACTTACTACTTGTGTGATCACAGGAACAGGACTCCATTCCATTATCTATTAAATGGGGGACAAATACACCTGCCTGTAGAATTGTCATGGAGATGAAGGATAATGATGGATTCACATGAAGCACAACCCAGTGCCTGGCACTTGAAAGGTGCATAAACATCATTAGTCTCTTTCTTCCATTTCCCCTCCTGCCTTTTTGCTTACAATCCTTGTGTTTTTAGTATCCGTATAACATACTATCAGCATGTGAAATAGATAATTTTTAGAGCATTTGAATTATGTTAGTAGAAATCAACCATTTCCTGACAGTTTTTAATCTGTATTCAACTTTTGATTATTTATTTGCAGATTGGTCATAAGAATCATAAAAACTCCTGGCTACCTTTCTTTTGCCACCAAGTAATTATTACCTATTATCATTTTTTAACCATGTGTATAAACCTCACTGTCATGTGCTTTCAAGGATGGAAAACTGTTGTGCTTATAACTCAATTTCAAACAAACGAATAAAAAAAATAATTATTCAAAATCCATGCCAATATTATCAGTTAAAATAATACAGTTTTCCATAATAGTTCCAAAACATCAACTGAAAATTTAATATTAAAATTGATAAAATTAAGTCCAGTCCCCTGAACGTGGCAAAATCACAACCCTTCTGAAGACAAATAAAGCAGCTGAACCCTGTCTAAGTTTTATTCAATGCATTAAATTTTATCAGAAATTGAGCACAATTATAAACAACAGCATATGTGTTGTATGTTTACAACACATATACATTGAAAACTGATGTTTAGTTTAAATTTTTTGTTTTTTTTTTCACATGTAGTTTTTACTTAATTCAAAATATCTGCCAAGCCTTGGAATGCAAGTTAATTCCAAGCAACAATGAAAATGAAGACAGGGGTTGATCATGAGCATGACCACTAGATGCTGCTAGTTGTCTAGTTTATAAATCTAAGCAGTTGCATTTCTCAAAAGCTTGCTTCTCCCTTTTTTTCACCAGTGTTTTTTAAACACAATATAGAATTCAATTCTAAGGTTCAGTTAAGTTGGAGCGTATAGAAAGTTAACATTTGTAATATTCAAGTTTAAAAAAATTGCTTCTAACTACACTCAATCTCTTTTTCTTTACATCCTAAAAGGTAGTAACATCCAAGTCTAAAATATAGTTATGTCACAAAAAAAACCAAATCTCCTTGTAATTACATTATTGTTATAATAAGCTGTCATCAGATTTTTTAATAATGGGCAATTTAACTCTTTTCATTCATGGACAGTTAATTGTTTTACTTTGATTCTTCTCTGAAAGTGTTTGTAATCAGCTACAGTTTAAAATTGCCTTATCGTCAAGGACATTCATGAAAAAGACTCTGACAGGTACTCCGAAATACAGATTGCTGCTGATAACTTTGTGATCTTATCATTGGACTGGGTAAGAATTTTTAAAACTCTAATGAAAAACCTAATGGCTTCATGCAACAGCTATAACAAGATCAAGCAAAACAAGAATTGCATGATGTTCATTCTGCTGAGGATAATGTTTTTTGACTCTCTATTCAAAATTCTGGAGGTTCTTAAATGTTTTATTTTCCTGAACTAAGGAAATTTTAAATTTTTTCTCTTAAGCTATCTATAGCATGTTGCTAACATACACTTTTGTAAACAGAATTAAAATGTTTACCTTTTCTCCCTACCTGATTCTTCCAGAATTCACAAAGCTACTTGTTGATTTTCTTATTTCTTGGCAATATAGTGAATTGCAAAAGTTCAGTAAGACTCTATTTTCTTTATAACAGGACACAATCGGAAATACTGGTTATATTACTAAGACTCTGACTGGGATACTATATTTGAGAAGATACAAAGAATATCTAGCTTCAAAGATTCTCAGCCTCATAGTGGCTCTCACTTCCTGGCAGGCCCAGGAACCTCAGGATATTTTGGAGAGCACAAGACAAGAGGAATTCACTAAAATCTATAGGTATTGCAGGCAAAGTTTGATGATCAGTCCTTGGCTTGACATTATAGCCTTGAGAGGCTTTTAAAAGCCAAATCTGATATTTCTTATAAAAAGGTTTAGCAAAGCAACCTTAAAGGGGCCAAGAACAGCCAAGGTGAGAGGTAAATCAGGAAGGCAATCCCATTCACAATTGCCACTAAAAGAGTAAAATTCCTAGGAATACAGTTAACCAGGAAGGTAAAAGATCTCTACAATGAGAATTACAAAACATGGCTCAAAGAATCAGAAAAGACAAAGAAATAGAAAAGCATCCCATGCTCATGGATAGGATGAATCAATATTATCAAAACTGCATACTGCTCAAAGCAATTTATATATTCAGTGCTATTCCTATCAAACTATCAATGACATTCTTCATAGAACCAGGAAAAACTATTTTAAAATTCATATGGAACCAAAAAAGAGCCTGAATAGTCAAGGCAATCATAAACAAAAAGAATAAAGCTGGAGTCATCATGTTACCTGACTTCAAACCATACTACAGGTTACAGAATTTGAACCCAGAATTTCATATCCAGCCAAACTAAGCTTCATAAGTGAAAGAGAAATAAAATCCTTTGCAGACAAGCAAATGCTGAGAGATTTTGTCACCACCAGGCCTGCCCTAAAAGAGCTCCTGAAGGAAACACTAAACATGGAAAGGAACAACTGGTACCAGCCACTGCAGAAACTTGCCAAATTGTAAAGACCATCAAGGCTAGGAAGAAACTGCATCAACTAACGAGCAAAATAACCAGCTAACATCATAATGACAGGATCAAATTCACACATAACACTATTAACCTTAAGTGTAAATGGGCTAAATGCTCCAATTAAAAGGCACAGACTGGCAAATTGGATAAAGAGTCAAGACCCATCAGTGTGCTGTATTCAGGAAACCCATCTCACGTGCAGAGACACACATAGGCTCAAAATAAAGGGATGGAGGAAGATCTACCAAGCAAATGGAAAACAAAAAAAGGCAGGGGTTGCAATCCTAGTCTCTGATAAAATAGACTTTAAACCAACAAAGATCAAAAGAGACAAAAAGGCCATTACATAATGGTAAAGGGATCAATTCAACAGGAAGAGCTAACTATCCTAAATAGATATGCACCCAATACAGGAGCATCCAGATTCATAAAGCAAGTCCTGAGTGACCTACAAAGAGACTTAGACTCCCACACAATAATAATGGCAAACTTTAACACCCCAATGTCAACATTAGACAGATCAACAAGACAGAAAGTTAACAAGGATATCCAGGAATTGAACTCAGCTCTGCACCAAGTGAACCTAATAGACATCTACAGAAGTCTCCACCCCAAATCAACAGAATATACATTCTTCTCAGCACCACACCACACTTATTCCAAAATTGACCACATAGTTGGAAGTAAAGCACTCCTCAGCAAATGTAAAAGAACAGAAATTATAACAAACTGTCTCTCAGACCACAGTGCAATCAAATTAGAACTCAGAATTAAGAAACTCACTCAAAACCACTCAACTACATGGAAACTGAACAACCTGCTCCTGAATGACTACTGGGTATATAACGAAATGAAGGCAGAAATAAAGATGTTCTTTGAAACCAACGAGAACAAAGACACAACACACCAGAATCTCTGGGACACATTCAAAGCAGTGTGTAGAGGGAAATTTATAGCACTAAATGCCCACAAGAGAAAGCAGGAAAGATCTAAAATTGACACCCTAACATCACAATTAAAAGAACTAGAGGAAGGCCGGGCGGGGTGGCTCACGCCTGTAATCCCAGCACTTTGGGAGGCCGAGGCAGGCAGATCGCGAGGTCAGGAGATCGAGACCATCCTGGCTAACACAGTGAAACCCCGTCTCTACTAAAAATACAAAAAATTAGCCAAGCGAGATGGCGGGCGCCTGTAGTCCCAGCTACTCGGGAGGCTGAGGCAGGAGAATGGCGTGAACCCCGGTGGGCAGAGCCTGCAGTGAGCGGAGATCACGGCACTGCACTCCAGCCTGGGCGACAGCGAGACTCTGTCTCAAAAAAAAAAAAGAAAAAAAAAAAAAAGAACTGGAGAAGCAACAGCAAACACATTCAAAAGCTAGCAGAAGGCAAGAAATAATTAAGATCAGAGCAGAACCGAAGGAAATAGTGACACAAAAAACCCTTCGAAAAATCAATGAATCCAGGAGCTGGTTTTTTGAAAAGATCAACAAAATTGACAGACCGCTAGCAAGACTAATAAAGAAGAAAAGAGGGAAAAATCAAATAGACCCAATAAAAAATGACAAAGGGGTTATCACCACCGATCCCACAGAAATACAAACTATCATCAGAGAATACTATAAACACCTCTATGCTAATAAACTAGAAAATCTAGAAGAAATGGATAAATTCCTCGACACATACACCCTCCCAAGACTAAACCAGGAAGAAGTTGAATCTCTGAATAGACCAATAACAAGCTCTGAAATTCAGGCAATAATTAATAGCTTACCAACCAAAAAAAGTCCAGGACCAGATGGATTCACAGCTGAATTCTACCAGAGGTACAAGGAGGAGCTGGTACCATTCCTTCTGAAACTATTCCAATCAATAGAAAAAGAGAGAATCCTCCCTAACTCATTTTATGAGGCCAGCATCATCCTGATACCAAAGCCTGGCAGAGACACAACAAAAAAAGAGAATTTTAGACAAATATCCCTGATGAACATCGATGCGAAAATCCTCAATAAAATACTGGCAAAGCAAATCCAGCAGCACATCAGAAAGCTTATCCACCATGATCAAGTGGGCTTCATCCCTGGGATGCAAGGCTGGTTCAACATATAAAAATCAATAACTGTAATCCAGCATATAATAAGCAGAACCAACGACAAATTCCATATGATTATCTCAATAGATGCAGAAAAGGCCTTTGACAAAATTCAACAACCCTTCATGCTAAAAACTCTCAATAAATTAGGTATTGATGGGACAGATCTCAAAATAATAAGAGCTATCTATGACAAATCCCCAGAAAATATCATACTGAATGGGCAAAAACTGGAAGTATTCCCTTTGAAAACTGGCACAAGACAGGGATGCCCTCTCTCACCACTCCTATTCAACATAGTGTTGGAACTTCTGGCCAGGGCAATCAGGCAGGAGAAGGAAATAAAGGGTACTCAATCAGGAAAAGAGGAAGTCAAATTGTCCCTGTTTGCAGATGACATGACTGTATATCTAGAAAACCCCATCGTCTCAGCCCAAAATCTCCTTAAGCTGATTAGCAACTTCAGCAAAGTCTCAGGATACAAAATCAATGTGCAAAAATCACAAGCATTCTTATACACCAATAACAGACAAACAGAGAGCCAAATCATGAGTGAACTCCCATTCACAATTGCTTCAAAGAGAATAAAATACCTAGGAATTCAACTTACAAGGGATGTGAAGGACCTCTTCAAGGAGAACTACAAACCACTGCTCAATGAAATAAAACAGGATACAAACAAATGGAAGAACATTCCATGCTCATGTGTAGGAAGAATCAATATCGTGAAAATGGCCATACTGCCCAAGGTAATTTATAGATTCAATGCCATCCCCATCAGGCTACCAATGACTTTCTTCACAGCATTGGAAACAACTACTTTAAAGTTCATACGGAACGAAAAAAGAGCCCGCATTGCCAAGTCAATCCTGAGCCAAAAGAACAAAGCTGGAGGCATCACGCTACCTGACTTCAAACTATACTACAAGGCTACAGTAACCAAAATAGCATGGTACTGATACCAAAACAGAGATATAGACCAATGGAACAGAACAGAGCCCTCAGAAATAATACCGCCTATCTACAACTATCTGTTCTTTGACAAACCTGACAAATACAAGAAATGGGGAAACGATTCCCTATTTAATAAATGGTGCTGGGAAAACTGGCTAGCCATATGGAGAAAGCTGAAACTGCATCCCTTCCTTACACCTTATACAAAAATTAATTCAAGATGGATTAAAGACTTAAATGTTAGACCTGAAACCATAAAAACCCTAGAAGAAAACCTAGGCAACACTATTGAGGACATAGGCATGGGCAAGGACTTCAAGTCTAAAACACCAAAAGCAACTGGTTTAGTTGTTTGTAAGAGGGATTCAAAATAACAATGTTTTAAACAAGATAGAAGATTTTTTTCTCCCTCAGATAAAACTCATATGTAGAAAATCAGCCATCACTCTTGGCTCCACAACCTTCTGGGAGCCATGCAACCTCCAGCTGTCCTCTCTGCCAGTCCCAAAATGATGGCCTTTTCATTAGGGTAAAGAGAGAGTTTCAATCATCACACCCACAGTCTAAGACGTCACTCTGATAGGCTGCCTTTGTCCAGTATAAGCAGAAACCAATCATTGTTTTAATATTACTTATATTCCTAAAGAATCTTCTGTCACTACACCAATTGTCTCATTTTCTTTTTTATTTGTATCAGAACTGTTTTTTTTTTATTATACTTTAATTTCTAGGGTACATGTGCACAACGTGCAGGCTTGTTACATAGGTATACATGTGCCATGTTGGTTTGCTGCACCCGTCAACTCGTCATTTACATTAGGTATTTCTCCTATGGTATCCCTGCCTCATACCCCCAGCCCCCAAGAGGCCCTGGTGTGTGATGTTCCCCGCCCTGTGTCCATGCATTCTCGTTGTTCAACTCCTGCCTATGAGTGAGAACGTCCAGTGTTTGGTTTTCTGTCTTTGGGATAGATTGCTTAGAATGATGGTTTCCAGCTTCATCCACGTCCCTGCAAAGGACATGAACTTATCTTTTTTATGGCCGCATAGTATTCCATGGTGTATATGTGCCACATTTTCCTAATTGATGAACATTTGGGTTGGTTCCAAGTCTTTGCTAATGTGAATCATGCCTCAATAAACATAAATGTGCATGTGTCTTTATAGTAGCATGATTTATAATCCTTTGGGAATATACTGAGTAATGGGATCACTGGGTCACAAGACAGACCTATTAAAACATTCCAGGGACATACGAATGAAGTAAATGCTATCAAATGGGACCCAACTGGCAATCTCCTGGCCTCTTGTTCTGGTGACATGACTTTAAAGATATGGAGTATGAAACAAGACAATTGTGTCCATGATTTGCAAGCACGTAGTAAAGAAATTTATACTATCAAATGTCAAATGGAGTCCAACAGGACTTCATCCATGTCCCTGCAAAGGACATGAACTTATCCTTGTCCTGCTTTATTAGGAGGGATTTCAACATCCCCATCCGCTTCCATCTTATCAGTATGATTATTTGCTATAATATGTGCTCCATTCTCCTCCCCATTTGCTGTGTTTTCTCCTTTTTTTTTTTTTTTTTTTTTGCAGATCCTTGTTTGTTGGCTGTGGCTGCGGCAGCTGCTGCCTGTTGCTGTTTAAGCTGATCGCTATAAGCTTGTTGTCTTGTTTGTACTACATCAGGCATTAAGGCATCTATCAGGGATAGACTCTATTGGTCGATCATCAAACAAGGTACCATCCTCATTAATACTAACTTGTGCTTCTACATACTGTAGACCTTTCTGGATGATAGAAATCAATGCAGCAGGGGGGACGAGGGCACCATTTATATTGGACTGACTGATACGGCTTTCTATACCCAAGGTAAATGCTGAATGAGACCCTGTGTACAGTGTAGCTTTCAGTCCTGATGGCTGGTATCTGGCCAGCAGTTCTTTTGACAAATGTGTACACATCTGGAACACACAGACAGGTGCTCTAGTTCACACTATAGGGGAACAGATGGAATTTTTGAAGTTTGCTGGAATGCAGCAGGAGACAAAGTTGGAGCCAGTGCATCAGATAGTTCAGTCTGTGTATTAGACTTTCAGAAATAGCGCTGCTAGTTGGAAGCCATGGACCAACTATGAATGTGTACATAGCCAAAATGACTGTCCCTGACCCACGTACTGCTATAGCCCCACTTGAACCATGGCCAGTCGACTACAGCCAAATCTAAAAGAAATATAGGCTGGGTGCAGAGGTTCACTCTTGTAATCCCAGCACTTTGGAAGACCGAGGCAGGCGGATCAAGGGTCAGGAGTTCGAGACCAGCCTGGCCAATATGGTGAAACCCTGTCTCTTCCAAAAATACAAAAATTATCCGGGCATGGTGGTGCATGCCTGTGGTCCCAGCTACTTGGGAGGCTGAGGCAGGAGAACCGCTTGAACCAGGGAGGCAGAGGTTGCAGTGAGCAGAGATTGTGCCACTGCACTCCAGACTAGGCAACAGAGCGAGACTCCTTCTCAAAAAAAAAAAAAAAAAAGAAAAGAAAAACAGAAAGAAAGAAAGAAATATATACATACAATGTATATAAACAAAATTGCACCCTGAAGATGACAGTTTTGTCACAGCTTGTGAATTCTGTTCACCAAGTGCTGGAAGCTAATCTACTGTGCCCCTAATATAGTATTTAGAAGTTTTGGATATGAAAAACAGAAGAGAGAAAAATACACATTATAAAAGCAGAACATACATGTACCAGTTTTTGGATACTACATGACAGCCTCGTTTCTCCCCTTTGAATCCACAGACACCAAGGATTATATTCTTTTTTCCCTTCAGTAGTGAGTAGTCTGTATGTACAGAGAAAATGGACACAAAAACTTGCAGTGGTAGTTTGTTCTCGCTTTAAAATTTTGTTTTTGGTTTAGATTATGGATGCATGAAGTAAGGGAATGAATCAGTTTCTGTTTATATTTTTTCACCTTTTAAACAACAAAAAATTCTTTAAAATATTTTAATGCATTCTTTTGAAGAGGTAGATGTTTGGTCCATTTTATGGCTCCCAGAGCATATATTCAATTGGTGCATGCTGTGGAAGGGGAAATTGGAAATTAAATGAAAACATGACTTTGGTCATGTCAGTCTGTAAGACACATCAGTCAAAGGTGTATTATGTTCTGTTGGTTTTGGTTTTTTGTTTGTTTTTTGTTTTTTGGTGATGTGGCATAAATGCAATAGTTTCTTTTTGGGGACATATTTCTGCCAGTTAAAGACTAGAAGGGCACAAAATGTTGTTGTTTTTTTTTTAATTACCATAGAGAAAATACATTTTAAAAAAATTGGCTGGACGCAGTGGCTCATACCTGTAATCCCAGCACTTTGGGAGGCCGAGGCAGGTGGATCACCTGAGGTCAGGAGTTCTTGACCAGCCTGGCCAAGATGGTGAAACACCATCTCTACCAAAAATACAAAAATTAGCCAGATGCAGTGGTGGGCGCCTGTAATCTCAAGCTACTCAGGAGGCTGAGGCAGGATAATCGCTTGAACCCAGGAGGCAGACGTTGCAGTGAGCCAAGATCGTGCCACTGCACTCCAGCCTGGATGACAGAGCGAGACTCTATCTCAAAAAAAAAAAAAAATCTTCTGATGTTTTGTAGCCATAAATAAATTATGGTAAAAATGTACACTATTGTGAAAAGGAGCAAAGTAGTTTTGGTTTTATATACTGAGAAATATATTGAATTGGTCAATAAATATTAGCCAGTCCTTCCAAAGCCAATGTCTTTACCCAATACAAGTGCCAAGGAAATAAAGTTTTATTTTAAGAATTGTGGAACTGGTGTATAACAAGGAGACCTAATGAACACAAATGGCTATTTGGGAAAGTCTGAATGTAGCCATTTCTATAAAACAATTAACTTAGAACTGAAAATTGCAGTTTAGGTAACATTCATTAAATATACAAGGTTGTATAAGATTAGCTTACATATCTACAGTTCTAAATGTGATTAGATAATTATGTAGCTAGGAATGATACAAGAGAAAAAAAAACCTCTGTGGGGGAACATTTCTTTCAAGTCTTCTCTTCTTGAAAATAGTGTCTACACTTAAGAATTAGTAGAGATTTGTCTTGGAACAAAAACATCATAAATCTAAAGCTAAAAATGGCATTCATGAAATAAGGGACTTTCACTACCACCCCCTAGAAAACAGTATCGGAAGAAAGAAACCGATGATGAAATGAGTTCTGTCGTGGAAAAGATAGAGGAGGAGATCCTGTGAGGACACCTGAGCTGTCATTGCATCTGGGCCTGTCAAGGGAATGTTCTGACACCCAGTATAATTCCCATTTGTAGGCTGTCTTGGCATGGAGAAGAGGAATATTTGAAGTTCTTAGATATGATTCCGGAGAAGCCCAAACATAAGGTCCACTTTGAACAATAAATAACTCCCCTAAAGAGGACACTTGCGCACTCCTAGGAGAGTTTTTGACCCTGGGCCCAGGGGTGAGCAAATGGGAAGGTGGAATGTTAGTTTGGACATTTTCCAAATTTCATTATCATTCAACAGCACAATACATGGGCTTCCCTTTTTTAAGTGGTTGATTTTACTTCATATTTAACTGAGTTGAGCTCTATGGCATACACAGAAAATCAAAACAGCATTAAAAATTGTGAAAATCATCCACAAAAATATTTTTCAACACTGTGTTAAGACTCAAAGACAAGATAAAGACCATAAGTACAAAGATAGCTGAGAAAAAAGAGTGACAACCATAGGCTGAGATAACGGTGGAAGGGAGTGGGGCCAAAGAGCTTGCTGGGGGCATTGCTAGAATAATATTTACAAAGATGGCGATAGCAACAGGGTATATTGGCAACAAGTTGCCAGGCTGGCAGGAGAATTAAAATGTGAAAGAGTAATGAATGGTGAATTTGAAAAAAATCATTTAGGGCCAGTTTAAGAGATATCTTCAAAGTTAGACTGAGGAGTTTTGACTGGGTGCTTAGGCAATATGGTTTGGTTTAGCAGCAAGGGCCTGCTGCTTGTACAGTACTTAAGCAACTTAAATGTTTGCTTCTTGCCTCCTTAGAAGAGGTTTTTTTTAAGCTTTATTAATGTGTCATAAACATATAATAAACTGCACATTTTAAAACGTATTATTTGGTAGGTTTTAATTATATATATGGCCTGGAACACATCACCTCAGTAACAACCATATACACATTAAAAAATTTTTCTCTTCCTCTTTGTATTCTTTTTCTCTTTATATTCTCATCTTCAGGAACTTCCCTACCTCCTCTGTCTATTTTCCCCTGTCCCCACCATTCCCACACTGCTCCGACCACTCACCACACCCCACTTCCTAGCTTCACAGGCAACCATATGTCTGCTTTTTAATCACTGCAAATTAGACTGCATTAACTAGAATTTTCATATCAACAGCTGTGTGCTCTTTTTTTCTGGTGCATTTCAGTAGCCATAATTATTTTGAGATTCATCCATCCGATTGCATAAGTCAATAGTTCATTCCCTTTTATTGCTTAGCAGAAA
Organism: Hylobates moloch; assembly: GCF_009828535.3. Lineage (NCBI taxonomy): Eukaryota > Metazoa > Chordata > Mammalia > Primates > Hylobatidae > Hylobates > Hylobates moloch. The sequence goes on along the minus strand of NW_026652277.1, from coordinate 145,309,340 downwards.
AGTTTTTTAAAATAAAAGCAACCCATAAAGAAATAAACAGAATGAACTAAAGGGAAGAGTTTGAAATTGAAAAGGCATGTGTGAGAGAAAAAGACAGGAAGAGAGAAAGAAATGCTGGGGGTATGGGTCACAGGTAACTTATGCCAGAGAATAATATAATTAAAAAATAAGTTAAACTCAAGGCAAGAATTTAGGCTTTAATAGCAATAAATATAGCATAAATTATGTTCTTGACAAAAATAGTAGGACAAAATACAGCTTTTGATACAGTTTATTGAGATAGATGTATTGTTTTCCATGGGAAGACAAGAAAATACCTTGTGAGAATAAGACAACAGAAGGTAGGTTCATGTTAGCTGTAAAGGAGAAGTGCGGAAGATATCAAAAAGAGTAATAAAACCCTTTCGCCAAAGAAACAAGAAAAGAAAAGACAGCAGAAAGTGTATAAAGCAGCTTTGCTTGGCTATCAATATCAAGAGCCCAGTCTCAGGTATGCTCAGTTGGAGATGGCTTGGAATCACCAACAGAAGAGCTCTGTGGGAATTTAACAAAAATGGAACTGGAGCACAGTGAGGACTCAAGGCATTAGATATGGAAGTCAGCAACATACAGCAGTTCTTAGATGAGTATAATGGGTGAACATTCTCAGAGCATGAGTGGCTTTAAAAGGAGAGAGTCTCAGAAGCAGATATAAAACACTCACAGTGAAACAAAACCTAAGAACTAAAAGAGGGATGCTTTACATAACTGAATATGATGACAGCTTTAAAAAGGAATATTGATTTTGGGAAATGTAAATCTTTTAACAGACTTCTCCATATCTTTACTGTTGGCCACCAAGAAATTACCAAGTGAGAAATTCAAGTAAGAAAGTAAAAGGGAAACAAAATAGAATTATGAGGAACAGACAGGTGGACTGGTGAAAAGAAAGGAAACATCGAGTGTAAGGGAGGGGAACGAGAAGGAAGAAAGCTTGAATACTGCAGAAAAAGGTGGTTTGGAGAAAAGAAGGGAATGTCCCCAGACAGTGTGTAAGGACTAGACAGGAGAGGCTGGAGGGGCAAAGGAAGAGTCAAAACACTACAGGGAGCTGGAGAAAAGAGGAGGGTAGCAAGAGCAGAGGGAATACGCCAGGTATGAAAATGGTTGACGGAGAGAGAGAGAGAGAGATGGCCACAGGGTCATAAGATAGCTGAAGGGATATACTATGTGGGAAGTATACATAGAAAGTACCAGAGTTATATATGGAATGAACCAGGAAAGGAAGTTTTGAAACTAGGAGATAAGAGAGAATTTCAGAAAGAAAGGGGGATAAGATAGAATAATGACTAATATTTATGGAGTATGTGTTCACTGCACTGACCACTTTCCATGTTTATCATCATTTAACACTTCCTGATCTTCTATGAGGTAATTATTTTTAGTATTCCTTGTACATGGATTAAAAAATTGAAGCTTAACAGAAGTTACTTATCCAGCATCACACAATAGATAAGTAATGAATAGGGATTTGATTTTAGGCAAAGTATAGATCCTGTTTAACGTGCATGAATATTGACCCCTAACTCTGAGTCAATGAAGAGAGGAAGAGTTAAACAGAAAACCAAACACCACATGTTCTTACTCATAAGTGGGAGTTGAACAATGATAACACATGAACACAGGGAGGGGAACATCACACACCACGGCCTGTCAGGGGGGCTAGGGGATGAATAGCATGAGGAGAAATACCTAATGTAGGTGACGGGTTGATGGGTGTAGCAAACCACCATGGCACGTGTATACCTACATAACAAAACTACACGTTCTGCACATGTACCCCAGAACTTAAAGTACGATAATAAAAAAAAGGAGAGAACAGCTACAGAGGTTAAGCAAATTAAGGCTGAGCAGAGGGAGTAGAGAGTAGGAATGTTATAGAAAATGAAAGAATAAGAATGGCAGATGGGAAGCCAAAGTCATGAAGGAAAGAAAGTGATGAGAAATAACAATTTTTCAGAGAATACAAATTTTCTTATTTTTGAAAAAAAAACATCTACTTAAGTTTTTGTGTATTCAGGTTAGAAATGGCCTAATAACTATGACTCTGCATGTTCTCTCTACTAGGCAGATTAGCTGGTCCCACCCAAACGACAGATGGTGGCCATGACTCTGGGGATCATCTGTGCATCTCCGTGAACAGTTGGTGGGCTGGTGAGTTTAATGCTTTAATAATAAACCTTGAATTGATTATCTTTTCACAAATGACTAAATCAGTCTAAAATGCCATTTTTCAAAACCAAAACAAAAACCGGAATTAGTGCTTTTACAAAAGCAATCTGTTTGACCTAAATCTTCTGACCCTAAAGCCTAAATGTTTTGAAATGTTATTAGATACATATTTTTAAAATCTACTAATCAGTGTATCCAATTATTGAAATGCCATTTGAAAGAAACTAGTAACCTCAAACCTTGCTTTAGATGCTTAAGACAGAAGTAGGAATTTATCTCATGTTATAAAATAAAACTTTGTTTACAAGAAAAGCATCTAGATAAATAGTAGAAATATTTTAAAGACATATCAGACTTTCAAATTTAGAAAAAATACCTTCTGATAAAAGAAAAGTATAGCACTCTATAGAGTTATTAATTTTTTTTCCTTTTTACATTTTGTGCTTTGGAATTTAATTAGTATTTAAATTTTCAGTGTAGTTATTATCTATGTTTTAAAATAATATATCTACAACATAAATCAATTTTGCTTTATGAAAGTTGGGTTTTTAAGAGAAGCGTATTTGAGTTCCAAATGATCCTCAAGGAAATTTCTAACAAAATCTTTTTTTTAACTTTTATTTCACCTTAGGGGTACGAGTGCAGATTTGTTACATAGGTGAGCTTGTGTCATGGGAATTTGTTGTACAGACCATTTCATCACCCAGGTATCAAGCCTAGCATCCATTAATTACTTTTCCCAATCTTCTCCCTCCTCCCCTCCCACCCTCTGAAAGGCCCCAGGGTGTGTTGTGTTGTTCCTCTCTGTGTGTCCATGTGTTCTCATCATTTAGGTCCCACTTATAAGTGAGGACATGTGGTATTTGGTTTTCTGTTCCTGTGTTAATTTGTTAAGGATAAGTGCCCAGAGCTATTGCTTAAGTTTTACTACCTGTTTCTAAATCTGTGGGGCTTACTTTTGTGATAGACTTCTTTACTTCAAAAACAACCTCTTTTCTATAGTAATAATATTAATAATAACTTTGTTTATACAGACTTTATTATCTTTCTGCTATGTCTTGCTGTGATCGACTCTGGCATAACGGGGATATCATCAGACAATGTCATCCTTCTACCACCATCTAAGGATCAGATGAATTTTTGTTATAACGTTTCTAGCTGTCATTCATCCTTTCCAGAAACAATACAAATGTGGCATGAATTTTACCAAGTTTTTCTCTAATATTTTTATTAATAACCTTTGAAGGTAGCCAGATAATTTTGTATAATACTTTATGTATAATTTTAAAGCATTGAACAATATGTTCCCAATAAATAATTCCTAATATGAAAATGTGTATTATGATGCTAGCAGTATTAATATGAGTAGATTGCCACATGATGTCCTATCTCATTAGCACCTTTGTTTCCAATATGTATTGAAGCAGTCCTATGCACTCCTCTCACATCAAATAAATTATACACAGACATGTGAACACAGAGAAATTATGGCTTAATGGTGTAGAAAATGTTCTGGTTAATCCTAACTTTGGGTCAATGGATTAATAACATATAGAAATATAATTATAGAATAGATTGTGATGAATTTGATCAATTTATTTCAACTGTCTTCATAGGCAATTACATATGAGTTGCTTGAAATGATCATTTGACAATCAGAATCAAATATTGATGTTCAAAGTCAAATGTCATGGGTGGAAGAGTAAATGACCAAAGATAAAGTTTCCCTTTAGAGAATGTACTCATTATATTGCATATGGTTAGATCAAATTTTGTTACTTTTCCCACTCCTCTTCCGTCCCCATTTCTGACTCTTACTGCTTTATAGAAAGCTCATTGCATGACAGGAGAAAAACAAATAAACAAATGGAATACTAAAGCTCTAGTTCTGAACAATATAAAATTACGAGTATTTCAAAAACAAAAAATTACTTGGTTTATTCCTTTCAAATGCATTCAGTGTTACTTGTAATTAGTATAACTAATATTAAGCTCTCCAGGAAGCATTAGGCATTATATTCTTCACATCCTAACTCTTACGACTTTCTCCTCTCATTTAGAATGTTGAAAAATTTATATTTATAAATACAATTGATTTTCAAGAAGAGAGATGGTAATAATTGTTTAATATTAATAACATTTTCCTTCTTGGATAGCATGTGAAGTCACCATCTAGTAGCTCTGATGACCTGTTGAAGTACTTATGGACTGCACATGTCTCATCCCTGAAGGCTGCTCATAAAATTTTTCACAATAGGTAAGAATAAATCCAAAGTTATTTTGTTTTAATGTGGTAACAATCTTTCCATCATATACTATGTTTTTTATTGAAATCTTTTTCAATTTACCTATTTACCAAGATGTCAACCATGGGCAGTACTATGATAAAAGGAAGAGTGACAAGAAAACGTTTTACTGGATAAAGTTCAAAGCATATTTTGTAAGTAGGCAGGTAAAAATGTGAAGAAAAATAGGCTTGTACCATAAAGCATAGCAAAATTAAAAACAATCAAACAAAATTGAACTGAAAGAACAAGGAGAGGGTTTTTTTAAAGAGATATTTTAACATGAACTGGCATGTCTGTAAACCAAAAGGATGTAGTGACAAATAATACAGGATCTCTGCATCATTTTTATCAAAGAATATGGTTTGTTTACCACATATTTGGAAGAAAATATTTAGGACACATCTTTTTTATTATGCCAGATAGATAAAAATAATGTCAAAATACTCTGTGTTTTATAATAAATGTAAATGCAACTCTGCCATCCAGAGTGAGACATGGGGTAGAAAGAAAGAAAGAATGGGTGACTGGTTTTAAAACATATATAAACACAGGCCTATATTTTTGAAGAGTTCTTGTTAAATATCTGCTGTTATATTTCCCACTGACCTCATATCCAATTGAGATGAATAAATCAGAGACGGGAGACACGTTGCCTTGCATGTGTTCTCTCTTTATGTTGCTTCAAGGCCGGATATTTTTATGAGATGATGGAACAGTTCATCCCCTTGGTATATCTGTCAGATAAATTAGGATCATAACCATCATAACAACTTTTTGGTAGAGTGAGAATTGTCAACATCAAGACAGAAACTGAGAGCAAGTCATTAGAATCATAGAAAATAGTTTCAAAAATACTATTTTTTCATTTGTGGATTTTCCCAGTCATATGCAAAACTAAACTGCTTTAGAAAATAGCAGCTTTTCCGTAATAAAACTGTTTTAGTTTTATAAAATAAAAAGTCAACACTGAATTTATTGCTTCCTACCAAAAGAGTCAGAGACAGTCTCTTTGAGCTCCAAAGTCTGAATTATTGTGCATGTTGATCAAAATGTTTGGGTATAATTTTTATCTTTCTGAAATATTGTAAGGTGCTTTTTTCCACAAAGTTTCTTAAATTTCAAGCAGTTGTGACTTACTATGTTATTTTTCATTCATTTTGTGGAGCACATAGTCTATCTAAAACTCCATTATCTCTGTTTCATTATTGGAATTCCTATTATTTCTATGTTGAATCTCCTACACAATAGATCTAATTTTAACGGTTTTTATTTCTCTTATTTTCCACATTTTTGCTTTTTGTACTTCCTATCTAATTTCCTCAACTTTGTCTTCTAATCTCTTTGCTGATGGTTACTTACTATACTATTTCTGTGATTTCATTAAGATCAACGAAGTTGATCTTCAATGAATCCTCTTATTGTATCTTCTTACTGCTTTTTCTTTGCAATACATTTTCTCACCTCTCTGTGAATATTAGCATTTTTTTTTGAGACAGAGTCTCTCTCTGTCACCTGTGCTGGAGTGCAGTGTAATTTTTGTATTTTTAGTAGAGACGGGGTTTCACCATCTTGGCCAGGCTTGTCTTGAACTCCTGACCTCGTGATCCACCCACCTCGGCCTCCCAAAGTGCTGGGATTACAGGCATGAGCCACTGCACACGTCCAGTATTAGAATATTAAACGCAGTTGCTTATCCTACAGTATATTCTAAGTGGCTTTTTCATTTGTTTTGTGTAATTTTTCTTATTCATGGTATCTCTTATTCAAGATACCATTCTTAACTACCTTGTAATCTTTGTCATATATAGGTATTTAAAATTGGGGCAGTAAGGAGCTAATTTGAAACTCTGTGGGTATGACTAATGCTTGCTTACCGCTGTACAGCAGAGCACATGACTGGGCAATTTAATTGGTTAATTCCTGTTTTATTAAGTGTATGCCTATCTTCACTAGCTGGTTGAATTTACCAGAAATTTTCCATGTTATGCTTCAAGAAAGAAGGCGTGGCTTGCAGCATTTTCAGAGTCTAGTGAGAGAAGAATATTGGAGGTCTGAGTATCCAGTATGCAGGTCTTCACTTAAGATCTCTGTTTTCAGCATGGTGTACTGTTGCCTTCATTTTCACTCAGTTTACTAGAGTTCAGAAACTCCTTTGCCTTGTCGATAATTAACTCATCACTGTGTGGAGGATCAGAGGTAGTCTTTGAATCTACCTATTTCTTTATCAGCCTTTCAAGCAACAGTTCCCGTTTTCAGGAATATACCTTTCACCCAAATTTCCAGAAGTGCTTGTAACCAAACACACAATTGTTGGGAGAATTCTACACAGTATATAGTGTTAGCTTTCCCCATTGCTAGTTTAGGATTCAGACTTCTTGGATCTGCTAAATCCTTTGCTACTCATCCATTTGATTTCCAAAATGTTGTAGCTGCCTCTCCAAATGTACTCACAGTATTGTTGCTTCTGATATGGTAAGGGAGAAAAAAGAAGTGCATGTATTCAAATGCCCGGCTTTACAGGAAAGATCCTCTCTCATTTTTATACTTAAGAATATATACTAAAATTTATTTAATCGTAATATTTTTGAAACATGAATAAGTGTATGAAGTTATTTAGTATTAGTTTTGTTTAAAATATCACCAGAATTTTACCTCACAGAAAAACAGTTGTCCTGACAAGGAGAATCCTTCCAAACACATCCCTTAATGGAAGGAAGGTATTTTGCATGTTAATACTATAGAAATATCAAAACCCTGATAATGAGTATAGTGGTTTATAATCTTAGAAGGCCTCATATTGATATTTATTAAAATATTAATCATTCATTGATATAAAATAATTTTATAGAATTTAAAATTATTTCCATTAAGGGTCAGGCAAATCTGCATAATGAATCTTGAATTATCAGACATGTGAAATCTCTTATTAGTTTTCCACTTGTAAAATGGGAATAATAGCAGCACCTAACTTTTAAGGTTGTTTTGAGCAATATATATAGCATTTATAACATAACACCTACAATATAATAAGAAATCAATACAAAATAGCTTCTATTATTTTAAGAGGAAATAAGGTAGCAGTTAAGTATAAGACTCTGGAACCAGAACATCTAGTCTTAGATCCTGGATTGGCATATTATAGAAAATTGAATAATTGTTTCTCGTGATTCCATTTCTTCATCTATTAATATATATTTTTTAATTTGGTTGGTGCTTCCATAATAGCAGAGTGGGGATATCCCTAAATTCACTCTTCCATAAAAGCAACAAAGCACTAACAAAAATGATCAAAATAAACATTTTAAGAATTATTGGAATTAGCCAATGGTTTATATCAATCAAAAACTGTCAAAAACATTTATTCAAAGAAATGATGAATGTAGGTAAGAACAGGGTCTGTGGTATTTTAAGTTGGCTTATCTCATTCCACTTTACCCAGCTCTGTAATAGCATTGAAAACCAGCTCCTTGCAACTCCTGTGGCTTTGCAGCCATTAAAAGGGCATATTTGTGTTTGGAGCTTCTTTAAAAGCCCTATCTGTACAGCAATTTAGAGTCACTTTTTAACCTGTCTCACAACTACCTGGAAAAATTTCCTTCTCAGGGTGTGGTAGTTATTTGAGCTACTCATTCTGTGGGAAAACTCTTATACCCAAGGTATTTGTAAAAAGATACAATTAGCATCAATTTTTTTTTTTTTAAACCTCAGCTACCTGAGACTGCCATAGCAGCTGGGGGAAACAAGAGCTGAGCTAAAAGCTTAAAAGGGCAATCTGTGATATAATATGTCCAAAGAGAACTTGGAAAGCTCTGAAATATTCCTGGGGATCTATAAGGCCACTCACATGAGCAAGACTGTGGACAAAGCTAGGCAAGAACTGAGAAGGCTCAAGTCTCCCACCTCTGGCTGACCTTGAGGCCCTGAACAAGTGAAAAGTAAAGGCTAAGGCAAAGATGCAGAAGGCTTTGAAGATGTGTTCAAGGAACTTAAGGAAATCTTTACGCAATCATTAGCTGACCACTAAGCTTACTGGGCAGGGACTTCAATGATGACTCACTACAGAGAATATACAGTGAATATGTAGAAGTAGTCCAGGCAAGTTACTAAGTTACTAAGCAAACAATGACAAATGAACCGAGCAACAAACCCTGGTGAGAGTATCTGATTTTCAGAGTCGCTACTTTATATTTTCTGAAATGAAATGAAATGGGAAGTGTTGGGAAAAAGATAAAAGAAACGTGAAGAACTGGAAAACTATTTTGCACACTTGTATGTGTGCGTGCACGCACACACACACACGCTAGTCAATTGAAAGTTTTCCTGAGTGGGACCAGACGATGGACTTACTAGATAAAATTTTTTAATTTCCTATTATGAACATACATATAGAAATAGCTTGGGTGTAATAGGTCATGCCTGTAATCCCTGCCTCAGGAGCCTGAGGCAGGAGAATCACATAAGCCTAGGAGTTTGAGGCCAACCTGGGCAATATAACAAGATACCATGTCTAAAAAATTTTAAAAAGAAAAGAAACCACGTCTAAGGAATTTAAAAAAAAAACATGAAAACTTACAACAATATCTTACCAGAAAGAGAATATGATTAAACAGATATAATCTATAGAAAAAAATAGAAATTCGGAAATTGAAAAGTGTAATAGCTAAATGAATAATCCAAGGGGGTGATATGCAAAAGCAGATTTAAGCTAGCAGGAGAAAAGAATCACTGAACTTGAATAAAGGTAAATTGAGATTATACAGTTTGAGAAACAGAAAGAAAAAAAGAATGACAAAAAATAAACAGAGCCTCACAAATCCATAAGAAATCATCAAGCATATGAGATATACATGATGGGATTCCCAGAAGTAAGGGTAGAGAAAAAAGGGAAGAAATAATATTTGAAAAAAAATAGCAAGAAACTTTTCAAACTTAATTTAGAAACATTAATCTATATATCCAAGAAGCTCAGTGAACTCTAAATAAGATAAACTCAACAGGAGCCACACTTAGACAAATTGTAGTCAAAGTGTCCAAAGACAAAGAGTGAATCTGATAAGCAGAAAGAGAAAAATGACCCTCATGTACAAGGAATCCTCAATAAGTTTGGGAGCTGATTTCTCATCAGAAACCATGGAAGCCAGGAGACCTATTGGAAGTGCTGTAAGGAAAAGACTGTCAATGAAGAATTATATATCCTGTAAAACTATTCTTTAAAAATGGAGAAATTAAGATATTTCCAGATGAACAAATACTGAAAGAATTTATTAGCAGACATACTTTCAAGAAATAATAAAAGATGTTTTTCAGGCTGAAATGAAAGAACGGTAAATGGTAACTCAAATTCACATGATGAAATAAATAGTGCTAATGAAGGAGTTACATAGATAAATCTAAAATAGATTGTAAATATATAGTATCATATCACTTTTCTTCTCTATTTTATTTGAAATACAACTGCATAAAGCAATAATTATAAAATTGTTCTGATGGGTTTATAATGTAGAACGATGTAATTAGCATGACAACAATAGCACAAGAGAGAGAAACAGGAGTGGTACTATATTGCAGCAAGGTTTATGTAAACTACTGAAAGAAGTTGGTATTAATCTGAAATACATTGTTTCAAGTTGAGGTGGTAGTTGTAATCCCATCAGCTAAGAGCAATAGCAAAGTAGACTAAAAATATATATAGTAAAATAAACCACAAGCTAATTAAAAACTTACACTAGAAAGTATTTGTTTATCACAAAAGAAGGCAGTAACAAAGGAAAATAGAAGCAAAGACATAAGACACAAGAACAAATAGCAAAATGGTAATATTATACCAAATATCATATCAAAATAAGACAAAGCCATCACAAGAAAAAAAAATCTACAGACCTACATTTCTTGTGAATATAGATGTAAAAACTCTCAACACAATATTGGTAAACAGAAGCAAACCATATATAAAAATGATTATAAACCATCACCAATAGGATTCATTCCAAGAATGCATGTTGGTTTAGCATCTGATAATCAATCTGTATAGCATACATATTAAAAGAATAAAGCACGAAAACCACATGATCATCATGATCATCACATAGACACGGCAAAAGCCTTTGACAAAACCCAACTCATTTTTATGATTAAAAAACAAAAACACTCAAAAATGTAGGAATAGAGCAGTGTCTCACCTTGATAAAGGGCATGTAGAAAGCCCCAGCTAATATGATAAGGGTGCAACACTGAATCTTTCCCCTGTAAGATGAGAAACAAGACAAGATTCTCCACTGTAGAAACTCAGCATTGTACTGAAGGGTCTACTGAGGGAGATTAGGTAAGAAAAGATATAAAAAGCATCCAAGTTGGAAAAGATAAAATAATACTTTCTCTATTTCTCAAAGAAATCCACTAAAAAACTACCGGAGTTAATAAATGAGTTCACTGACCCAGCAGAATGAAAGATCAACATACAGAAATCAGTTGTATTTCTATACACTACAATGAAAAAAAACTCTAAAATAAAACTAAGAAAACAGATACATTTATAACAGTATCAAGAGGAAAAAAATCACAGGAATAAATTTAACAGAAAGAAATTCAAAACTTAGATACCCTGAAAAAATACGAGATATTGAAAGAAATTACAGATCCATTTAAAGTGGAAGACTTCCTGTGTTCATGGATTGGAAGACTTAATATTGTTAAGTTGGAAATTCTTCCTAAATTGATCCACAGATTCTATGCAATCCCTATTAATCTCTTAGTACAAAACTACAGTAATCAAGACATACAAGTAACCAAGTGTGGTAAGGGCATAATAATAGAGACATAGATGAATGGAATAAAATTGAGAGACCAGATATAAACCCTTAGATTTGTGGTCACTTGATTTTTAACAAGGGGGCAAGACAATTCAGTGGGTGAGATTAGTCTTCAATGGAAATGGATTAGTCTTCTAAAAATCCATATGCTAATGAATGAAGTTTGTCTTCTACGACACAACAAAATTAACTTAAAATGCATTATAAACCTAAATGTTAGAGCTAGAACTACAAAACTTTTAGAATAAATTTTTTGACTTAGGGTTAGACATGTTTTTTTCTAAGATGTGGCACTAAAAGCACAAAGGACAAAAAAAGAATAGAACTTCATAAAGTGTTTAAAAAATTGGTGCTGCAAATGTTACTATTGAAAAAGTTAAGGATAGTACACAGGATGGGAGAAAATATTTACAAATCATATATCTGATAAGGGACTAGTATTTAAAATATATTTTAAAACTCTTACAACTCAGTGATATAAAAAAAATTTAAATAGGAAAAGGAGATTTGAACAGATATTTCTCCAAAGAAGATATGCAAATGGCTAGTAAGTACATAGATATTCAAAATCATTGGTCGAAATCATTAATCATTAAGGACATATAAATCAAAACCACAATGAGCTACTACTTTACAACCACTAGAATGGCTGAAGTTTAAAAGACAGACATTAACAACTGTTTTTATTTTTTATATTTTGTTCCTCAAATCTTCTCTTTCTTAAACCTAAGAATTGGTTAGATGCTTTGATAAGAGTGTGAAGTTCTAACCAATTTTTCTGTAATCCAGGACAGGCTTCATAATTTCATACTCTATACTCCCATAACTCCATGGGAACCACATATATACAGGTGTGTTTCTTTCACAGTGTTGACAAGAGGGTATGTTCTAATTGTTTTTTGAATCCATAACAACTAGCCCCCTATGTCTGTAATACGTAGAGTAATACCAAGGGAAGTCTAACAAACCATATAATTTCCATAATAGGCCTTGAAGGACATAGGACATAATGAGCAAAATGAGACGTGGAAATCATTTTGGAGGGAACAAGCATGCTGAAAAACAGCAAGCTGTTTACATGCTCAGAAGATTGATTGGAACAGGTGGTGCAGATTGTATAGATGTAAAACTATTCACTACAAACATAAAATTAAAATTTATTCCTCAATAAGATGAGAGGAGTTTGCTTTCTAGCATAATTCATGAGGAAAAAAATACCAAACTACCTAAAAATCAAGAAAAGCTATTTTAATTTCATCTTCAGTGGTCACCTAACATAAAAATCATCTGTTCTTCAAGAGATGTCCAAATCCAGCAGAAGTTTTGCCTCATCACCTTTGATCTTCATCTCCACATTTTAAAATAATATTTGGTCACATTTCAGAATACGTGCAAGGATAACATGCTTGAAAAGGGAAAAACATTTGGCTAAAAATTACAAAATTTCTGGGATGGTACTTTCCAAGTTTAAAATTCTAGTAATGTCTCTTCACATTTTCAAATCTAGGGGCTAAAATCAACAGCAAGTTTATACAATTTGTATTCTAAAAAGTAGAATAAGGTAGCTTTTGGACAGATTATCCGTTTCGAAAATTGAATTGGCAAAACTCTGAGTAGACTAATTTTAAATGCATACTTTTACCCTACATTTCTATTAGGTTAAAATATTATTTTAAGCAAGAAGCAGATTGTGAAAGAAACTGGGTTTTATCTGTGGATTATTTAGCTCCAGCACGCTTTCCTACAACTTTGATTAGAATGAATGAATTCCAGAAGGACCTGCCACCACGAATACTTGTTAGTGGGGATAAAGCTCACTTCATCGGTGACTTTTCCAACTTTCAGAACATAGTCTTGCTTGCTGTAAATTTCCTATACAAAATGCATAAGCATACAGGTAAGAGACACGGATAATTTATGTTTTGTAAATTCTATATGTTGTGTTGATATCTTAGCTGGCGGGACAGACCTGGAATCAGAATTATAAATTATTACGATAGGCTGTCTAAAGAAGGAAATGTTAAGTTCCTATAGGTATCTGTTTCAAGGTTTTAACAATAATTCTTGCGGGTTTAAGATAGGTTTCATATAATGGGCTTATATTATGGACCCTTCCTGACTTGGCATGTACTTTTCTACAAGGTTCTTGTGCAAATACAGCTGATCAATATCACAGCATGTTAATTTGGCAAAGAGATAATGGGAATTTTTACTTCTTTCTTGGACAAGTTTTATTTTATTTTATTCTACTTCATTCCCTATTTTTAAATGAAAAATATAATAAGCAAAACAGTGACACTCCCCATGACTAACAGAACGGCACAATAAATTCTGTTATGTGACTTTCCTCATCCAGTTCTCCTGATTGCACACATAAAAACAAAAATAAAAAACCCTCAAAATTCTGGTCTTAGAAAAGGTTACATTTCTCCAAAATTTACAAATTATTTGAGAAAACACAAAAGAAAGAACATAATAATAAACTTGAAAGTTACTTTTATTAGATTCTCCAGATATCATTCACCCCTTTCTCCACTGAGGGGATAAAATATGTGTGTGTATGTGGTATGTGTGCATGTGTATAATTTCTATTCCCTAAAGCAAAATTTGGAAATAAGGTATGAGTCAAAATTAAAGTGAATATATTGTACATTAAATTTAACAGTTGTGTGTATTACTTAGGGCAAAATTTGCTGTTTTAATAAATAAACCTTCAAATGTTAATGGCATAACTCATTAGGATTCTATTTCTGGCTCATATATTTATTCACGATGTTTACCCAGTTGGCAGGAGACTTTCTTCCATGGTAGTTTTGGGACCTGGGACCCTTCTATTTGTTGTTCCATCAGTCTTCACAGCTTCACTATTGCATGCCGCCTGCAAAACGTAAATGGAGTTAGAGAGGTTAAAGAAGGGAGCCCATCTTTTAAAGGCCCAGGACCAGATGTGCTCAAGAATTCTGTATCTTTCCTTCTTACAGATTGACTGATCAATCCACCCTCACTTCTTCTACTCAAAATTCATACCATTACTAAATACTTTTTCCCCATATTTTAATAACATTTCATTTTGTGACTATAAGTTTACTTATTTCAAAAATATATTCTATATATGTTACCACAAATTTAATTGCTACAGAAAATTATTAAATGCAAATAAAACTTACCATCTCCATCATCACCTCCTAACCTTCATACGTTGATTCTTGACTAATATATATTTTTTATGTTTGGGGCTCACTTGTATAAAAAATCTTATATGCATTAATGAATGTAAATAAGAGAATAAATAATTTGATAAAAACTTCTGTGCTTGCATAAAATAAATTATATATATGGCACCGCTCTGTGCTATAATTTTTTTATTAACCATGTATCTTTGGGATATTAGTAAGCTGGTAAATATTTACACATATTCTCATAAATGATACATAACTTTCTATTGAATGGACTTATGTTTTTCCACTTTGAGGCAATGGAAATTGTCATTTAATGTGTACATTTATTAGCTTAACTTGTTGGAATAATTACACAGTAAAATACTAAAAATGAGTTCATGGATCAGGTATTGCCAAGTGGCAATTAAAGACTATGCTATAGTTTATGTTCTTGACAAAACAAAAACAAATGACAAAACAATGCAAACTGTTTATTAAGATTTATACTTCTATATAGCTATCAAATGTTAGTATTAGCAAACTAATTTGCACACAGTTATCTTAATTTGCAACAATCTAAAATGTGAAAAAAGGCATTTCATTTTTTACAGGTTTTCTTTTATTTAATCATTGCTGTATTTATCATCTTTTATTCCTTTTAGTTATGTATGAATCTTATCAATTTGAATTTTAAGGCATAATATATAATTTAAAAGAGCAAACGTTTTATGTTTTATTACAGAATGTATATGAATATATATTAATTTGATACTAATTACATTGAATTTTGTTGTAAACAATTTCAACATTTGGGATCAAAATAGAAATTTTTCCTACAACATTTAAATAAATTTACCATTTTTCTAGGAACATTGTTTCTCACCTATGGAAAACTTTAATGGAGTTAACAGTTGCAAGAAAACATTTTCTAGCAATTTTGGAATTTATCCTTCACTTTTTAAACTAAACACTTCTAGAAATCTATAATGAAATAAAACTCCACAAAGGTAATTTATTGAGGAACAATACTCACAAAAATTTGTCCTTGGCTTTTCATGTCTAGATAATTTTGTCATTATTTATGCCCATATTTTAAAATTAAAACTGATGTTGCTGTTAATTTGCACAATTAATAATTATTGGGTTAACATCAATAATAAATAAAATGCTTACTATCCAATGTTGATTCAATTGGATAACTCACAAGTGCTGATAAATTAATAAAGTCATAAAACCTAATTGGGCCTTGGGGTGTTATTCTGCCTAAATTAATTTCATGAAATTTGGAGGAATAGATTTTATGGTCATGAGTCAAAAGGCACATTTTAAATAAAAATTTGGATGATGAACTTGGATTCTAAAACACTTAAAAATGAACTGTTAGTTTAGAATATACTACTGATTTATCAATATTTTGAGAGATGGTCGGTGATACAGGATTTTTTGCACCTTAGTTCAGCTAAAATCTGGGTTCTTGTCACCCGATCTATCACTATTTTGGAGGTTGTCAGTGATGCAGGGTTTTTTGCTCTTTAGTCCAGCTAAAACCTGGGTTCTTGTCTCATGACCAGGAAGAGTTAGGCACGCAGACACATTGAAGGGTTAGGAGAGTGGATTTATTAGGCGAAAAGAAAACTCTCAAAAAAAAGAGGGGCCCTGCACGCAGGTTTTCCACCTCACAAAACTGAATACCAGAACACCACACACAAGCCGAAAAGGCCCAGCTCCTCCCCAGCATAAAGCAGGAATTCCTGGTGGCTCCACCTATTCTCCCAGTGCATATGCAGGCCCTTAGTCTAAGCCACTCCACATTGATTTATTTCCCTTACTGAGCATAAGTTAAGGGATGGAATTTTTCACCATGGGTATGTTAGGCGGGTCCCTTGTGCACAATGACCTGGGCAGCGTTTGGCTGTCTTCTGCCTGTATCATCAGTTATCTCAAAGTTCCAAAAATTATGTTATGAATATCCACTTTTTTAACACATATTTTTTGGAGTACTTCATCGTCACAGAGGGCAAAATTTCTCTCCATTAAGAAGAGACAGTGTCCACTGACAAAAAGGTAGCTCTTCCTCTTGCTTGTCTTCTTGGTAACTTTCTTTCAATAGCTATTACAAAGCTTGCTTACACAGGTTTACAGAGAGCCCTAAGCAGAAGCAAAATATACTAACAAACTATTTGGAAAAAATAAAAGAGTAAATTGAGCCTGAGGGTAAATAGTGTAGTAAAATAATACAAGTGTTGATGTCAGAAAGACGAGTTTGCATTAATGTTCTGCCATTTTCCACCTGGTGTCAGCTGGTTAAACTTAAGCAACTTATAAAATTTGCCTGTTCAACATACTTATTGAAAAAATTAACATTATTGGAGTCCACAAGATTTTGATTATAAAAAATTACTAGTTCAATAATCAGAAGGTAGTGACCATCCAATGTAACACATACTATATAGTAATTGTTACACAGAGTACACGTTTGATAAACAAGATACCAATAAGATAACTGTGTTGAATCAAAAATCAGTTATTACTATAGCGTTCAACTCTAGGAATCAAAGAACATAAAACATATTCATATCAAATTATAGCAACTTCACTATTAATAGAAACCTGATGACTTTTAAACATTTGTATTAGTTTCCTTTCACTGCTATAACAACTTAACACTCACTTGGAGGCTTAAAACAACACACATTCAATATATTACAGTTTTGGAGATCCCAAGTCTGAAATGGGTTCACTGGATGAAAATCAAAAAGTTGATGAGGTTAAGATGCTTCTGGAGGCTTGAGAGGAGAATTAATTCTCTTGCTTTCTGTGGCCTCTAGAGGCCATGCTCATTCTTTGGCTTATGATCCCTTTCCTCAAAGCCAGTAGAAAACATCTTCAGATTTTTCTCTAATTCTGACTTTATTGCCTCTCATTTTTCACTTATAAGGACTACCATGATTGTAATTTGCCAACCCAAATTATCCAGGATGATCTCCCACTACAACATTTAACTAATCACATCTGCAAAGTTTCTTTTGCTATGTAAGTTAACGTATCATGTGTTCTGGGTATTTAGGCATGGATATCTTTTGGGGACCATTATTGCTGCTGCCAAACCATTCGTAAGATTACTTCTGCTTGGTATATGTTCAAAGATAGATATAAGAAAATGTACTTTAGTACTTGCTCTGTAATAAAATACATATGATAAATTTCTGAGTGTCTCATTACAAAATAATATTCAGTTGACTCTTAAACAACACAGGTTTGAGCTGCATGGGTTCACTTGTATGCAGATTTTCTTCCACCTTAGTCATACCTGAGACAGAAAGACTAACCCCTCTTCTTCCTCTTTCTCCTCAACCTACTCAACATGAAGACGATGAGGAAAAAGACCTTAATGATGATCCACTTCCACTTAATGAATAGCAAATATGTTTTCTCTTCTTTGTGATTTTCTTAATAACATTTTTTCTTCAGCTTACTTTATTATAAAAATACAACATATAAAACATATACATATAAGATACAAAATATGTGTTCATATTTATCATGTTATTGATAAGGCTTCTGGTCAACAATAGGCTATAGTAGTTAAGTTTGGGGGTGTCAAAAGTTATGCATAGGTTTTGACTGCAGGGGGTCTAGCAACCCTGACCCCGTGTTGTTCAAGGTCAACAGTATGTGTTTTCTACTTATGGCTTTAAGACAATAGGAATTGTTCTTTTTGTACTGGAAATGGCAGTTGGCAGTATCTAAATTAGTAATTAAATTAAATTAAAGATTACAGTAATTTAGTTTCATGAAGTGAATAAGTAAAGCAAATTCGGAAACAAAAGGAGAGAATTTATGCGAAGATTACAATAATATTGCATGGAAATAACAGGATGAAAGAGCAAACAGTTTTCACTGGATATTATAACCAAAAGCTGAAAAATCATCGGAACCAAAATAAAATACTCTTTATATTTCTCGAGCTTCATGAAAATTCATTTTCACTTCTCTGTGCGTTGTGTTTATTCTTTCCCTGATATATATATATATAGATTGGCTTCCTTTGCTCTATGTGCACGTGATTCATCATTTCTGCCCAAAGTTCTAGAGTCCACATCAGTTTATAAGTTATGGGCTCACAGCCCAAAACTGACTCATCTTTTTCAAAACACAGATTCCCTGGAGATACATTTGGTCTGGTAGAATGTAGCCTCTGAATTAGTTTCCCTATGTTTGGTGTGCACACTGGCTCCAATGAGCTATGGAGAAGAACTAACACTCATACAGTCACAGACTAGAAAAATCGACCGTAATGCCCCACTTTATTCAGAGAATCTATGGACTGTTTTCTGGAGGCATATGAAAACTGAATAATTATGTCCAAACTGTTCACAGATGCCCAACCATACCTGAGGTTCAAATCAAGTAATGAAAAATTACGAAGTGAATTATTTTTTTGGACAAATTATTTTTAAACTTTATAATGAGAGTTACGTTTATAGGATATATAGCCTAAAAGTCCATGAAAGATGAGTTTAAAAATGCTTTTTATGTGTGTTGTGTTCTCATATTTGAACTATTAGTTTCAGAAAATTAAATTTCTAAGTAGAAAATTTTAGAGACTGGAATTCTCACAAAATTCATCTCCTAATTATCCTGTCTTTATGTTTATAGCTATCTTATGCTTACAGTATATAATTGAGTCTTAATTTTTTTATCCAAACAATCACAGACTTTAACTTGTATGTTTAAGTCATTTATATTTAATCTAATTTTATATGTTTAGATTGAATCTAACAACAACAAAGAGGTATGTCCCTTTATTGTCGCCTTCTCTCTTTTTGCCTTGTTCTGCAATGAGTACTTTTTATTATTTCCTTTTATCTAAATAGCTTGCTGTCATTCAGGTCACTTTAAAAACACATATTGGTTGTCTATGGATTGCAGCATTTTACTTTTATATATGGAACATTTCACTTTTACTTTTGCATAGGAAATAAACATATTGCTATCATATTTGCTTTACATAGTCAACGGCCTTTAAAATTATAAGTATGTGAGCTTTATATTTACTTTGCTTTTTATTATATCTAGCATTCTTCAGCTTTTTCAGTTTTTGTCTGGTACTAAATTTCTTCTTCCTGAAGAAATTCTAACATTTTCTTGTAACATGTTTATGCAAGAAGCAAATTATTTGTTTTGTTTTTGATACTGATGATGTTCGTGGTAGCAGTTGTGGTAGTGTTTGCATTGTTTTTTCACTGAAAAAGTATTTCTCATTAAATTTTTCTTTCTTCTTTTTTTAGTACATAGGTTTTACTCTATAGTCTAGTCCTGTCTATAGTTTCTGATGAGATATCTGTTGAAACACTATCACTTATTTTGTGTAACTTGTCTTTTGTTAACCTTTAATGCTCTCTTTTCATCTTCAGATGATGTCAGTTTGAGTGTGATATACCTAGCTATGTTGGGAGAAGATATTTATCCTGATGGGTGTTCTCCAAGATTCCTAGCTCTGGGGGATTAGAATCTTTCCTTATTTTTAGAAAAGTATCTTTATCAATTTTTCTTAATATTTCTGCCCTATTTTATCTCCTTTCTTCTTCTGAGATTTAAATTATACAAATGTTAAATTGTTTGATATTATCTTACAGATCCTTTGTTCTCTGTTCTGGTTTTGTACTATTTTTTTCTCTTTGGTTTTATTTTGAATAATTTCTATTGACCTATCTTTGAGTTCACTGATCTTTCCTCAGCTATGTAGAGTCTGCTGATGAGCTCATTAAAGACATTTTTCACCTCTATTACTGTTTGAGAGTCTTACTATTAATTTCTGATGTTTCTTTGTGATTCTTTCTGATAGTTTTTATATCTCTGTTGAAATTTTCCATTTATTCATGCTGCTATCTACCTTTTCCACTAAAACCTTTAATATTTTAATCATAGCTAATTTCAATTCCCTGCCAGACAGTTTCAACATCTGGGTCATAGATGACTTTGGTTCTGCTATTTTTTTTTTGTCTCCTGACAGTAGGTTATTAATTTTTTAACATTTTTATATGACACATAATGTTTGGTTGAAAGCCAATCAACACATGTAGAACAGTAAAAACCATGGTAAAGAACATTTATGCTTGTAAGGGGCAGGTGTCTTATTCTGATGGGCTTTTAGTTTGGAAGGGGTGAGAAAATCGTGTGGAGATTGAAGCTGGCTTTGTGTTTTGCTGCTATTATTACTCTCAGTGCATCACTAGCTTAATCTGTCTCTTGTGTTCTTTGACACTTAGGGTGAAATCTAGCTTGCTGGAGGATTGTTCTAACGCTCATTTTCCACCCTCAGCTTCAAGTATTTTCTGCATCAGCCTATGCCTCAGTGAGGGTCTCTCTCCATGGTGTTTGCTCTTCTCCCAGTGTTAGAAGGTTGTTACTTGTTATTTGATGCTTGCTGGCCTGGAGTAGGTAGTCAGGGCCATCCTCTGTTTTCTTGTTCATCTTCAGTTCTATTACTTCATCCTCAGTCATAGTCAGGCTCTATATATCACTAGTTCTCCAACCCAGGACTTTATCAGTGACTGTGTTCCCTTCTGGAAGTACAGGATTTCTAATTATCTGAATTCTGTTTGGCTTCCTGCCCCTCCACCAGGGTTAGGATTTTTCTTTTCCTGTACCCTTTTCCCAGATGAAGTAGGGCAACTGGACTTGCTACCTTATTATGAGCAGCTTAAATACTTTGTACCATCGAGGAGATGTGGGGATAATTATCTAGGTGGGGTGCACCGTTTCAGCTTTTTTCTCTTCCTCCACATATACACCAAGAAGGAAGCTTTTTTAGTTCCCCACATGTCCATGAACTTTCCAGCAAATACCCAGTAAGGTCCATGGAGAAGAACATTCTACTATTATTTTAAGAAGTGATTTTATGTGTGTGGCTCTGTCGTGCTGTTTCCTCATGCTAGCTCACACTCAGCAGTATTCCCTCCAGAGCTCCCTGCTGAGTTGGCTAAGGCCTTGTAGGGCTGCACCACAGTTCAACTTGTGCCTTTGTCCAATTATACTTCTTTCCCCCTCTTCCTTCCAGGGTGTCAATCTCTATAAATACATCGTGCCCCGAACTCCATCTCAGTATATAAATCCAAAATACTCAACTCAAAATGTTTTCAGAATTTAAATTTTAAATTTTTAACTTATTTTCCATTTTTAATATGGCTGAATAAAAACATATTTGCCTATTCTATTTCATAACCAAAATGAACCGGACTAAAAAAATTAATAGAATTTATAAATCAAATTACTTAGCAAAGATGCTTCTTGAGGGGTTATGTCCCAAGAAATCCATTATAAGTTGAAAATATTGTAAGTCAAAAATGCATTTAACCTAACTTACCTGACAACATAGCTTAGCCTAGCCTACCTTAAACATGCTCAGAACACTTACATTAGCATACAGCTGGGCAAAATCATCTAACACAAAGTTTATTTGATAATAAAGTATTGAATACTATACACAGATGGGCATTTTCTAGACATTATGGGATGCAAAAACAGAACACAATATTTAATAAACTGAATACTGGTAACATAGTACATGGTAGAATGTCAGCTGTTTACCCTTGTGATTGTGTGACTGACTGGGAACTGAGGCTCGCTGCCACTGACCCCCATCAGGCGAGACTATAGCACCATATATCACTAGCCAAGAAAATATCAAAATTCAAAGTATGGTTTCTATTGAACATGTATCTCTTTTGCACGATCGTAAAGTTGAAAAATCTTAAATCAAGCCATCATAAGTTGAAGACAATCTATCTAAGAAAGGGATCTAAGGGAGTGAAAATTAAATAAGGCAGAGAGAAAGTAATTTAAAAAGAAGCAAGGAAGAAAGAAGTAAGGAAGGAAGCAAAAAGAATGATTTATTTTTTGTATCAATGAAATTATTATTAACTGTCAATTGCAGGAAAAATCTCTGGACACTCACTGATACCACATGTATCAGGGAGGTAAGAACTAAATAAGAAAACACAGCTAGGCAACCTTATTAAATGTTACAGAATTCAGACTTGCCTTTCATTAAGTCATTAATTCAGGAAGTTATTAATTGATCAATTAAAATAAATATTCATTGAATGCTACAATGTGACTCTAATGACAATGGTTTTGTGGGGAAAACAAATGAATAATGCATGATCCCTTGGTTTATAGTTTAATAAAGAAGGGAGATAAGAGAAAGCTGTTTTTAATATTTTGAATATATTTTACACATAAGAAACTTTATCCCATTTAATCTGGAAAACATTCTTTATTCAGTAAATACTAATTTGTAGTTCCTTTGTGAGACACACTGTCTTAGGCCCTAGTTATACTGTACCAGGAAAAAAAAAAAAAAGATAGAAATCTGTGACCTCATTGAGGTTATACTCTCATGAAAGACTTAGTAAATACACGATGCTAAGGGAAAAACAATTTAAAGAAAAGCAACAAGAAATACTAGAAGATATTGAACACCTTCAGTTTTAAAAGGTTTGTTAGTGAGGTCTTGCTAGGGATATTTATTTCAGCAGAGATGTGAAGGAAGAGAGGGAAGGAGCCAGGAAGATAACTAGAGTAAGATTATTTGAGGCAAAGAGGAAGAGGAAGCACAGCAGTTGGAAATTAGGATTTGGTCTGGCTTCTTCGGCAAGATCATTAAACAAGGCAAAAATAAATAGGAGATGTAATTAGAGCAATAGGTTTGGGTAGGCCCTTGTAATCCATTGTAAGAACATTTTTTTCAACTTTGGAATAGAATGGAGAACATAGAGAAGGCTTTTGAGCAGAGGAGTGACCAAATCTAGCTTCTCTGTTGAGAGTGAACTATAGAGGTAATGGCAGGACAATATTTTAACTACAGTTATACTGTATGTTTTATTTATATCTGTATTAATATTGTATATTATTATTTGTTGTTATTGCTTATGTCCCATATTTGTTACTCGTATTTGTTATATTTCTTTATATTTAATATGTTTATATGTTATACATGTATTGTTATACTCTATATCTTATGTACATGTATTATAGATGTATTTGCATGTGTATTTATACATTATATAGCATAAATATGTATTGTAAATGTATATGTGGAAGATACTTTGAATCTATCCTGTTTCTCATCAAAATTTAAAACATTCATTTATTTATTTATATCTCTCTATTCATGTTTTTCATTTTATTCAGTGGATGTCCATGCTTTATTATTTATTTTGATACTCCATTGTTTCAGTCTTGGCCAGTGGAAGCTCCCTTTGGCAATATATCCATCTATGTTTGAACACTTTATTGCTTTCTGGCACAAGAATATATCTTAAGCTTATTATATCCTTTACCTGTCTTATCCCTAGAATTATCCATTTCTCTAAGGCACTTTTGTTTCATTTATTGAAAAATAATATTTTGAAGAAGTCAAGGTCTGAGTGGTAGATTTGTTTATGACTTTTGGAATATTCCTGCTCATATTCATGCATCGCTCTCAGTAGATGCATATATTCACCTCTATATCCATCTATCTATGTGTCTACCATTTATCTATTTAGAATCCATCATCTATCTAATCTATGTATATTGCAAATTATGAGTTCACACCAATATTGCTAATTCCAATACAATAGCACAGCAATTACTTTAGTTATCACACTTTTCAATGTTTGAATCTTTCTTCTTTAACAGTGAAAGAATGTGGCTTCCATTTGCTTTAAATATGCACATGTTTAATTTTTCTGTATATAAATCCATGCATCATCTGTGCCATAACCGCCTCATCCGTATGGATGCCTTCTCACCCTGTTTGGGCTCCAATATCTTATACTACATGGCCTCTATCGCTGAATTTCCTCTTCACTCTGCTTGCCCTCTGACTCCCCATGCTGGGCCTCCCCTCTCTGGCAATGCCTTCCTATCCAGGTTTATACTCTGTTTTCCTACATGGCCTCCCCTTTTGTGAGCACAACTTCTTCACCCTGCTTAGGCTCTGGATCTCCATGTTTTGTCACCATGACTCCCTTCCCACAATTTTTTACTTTTGTCTACCAAATAGATTTTTCACTGAATTGTTCAGAAAAAGAAGTGAAGAAGTGGGAAGTGGGAAGTGAAGAAAAAGAATTATCATGGAATCACTAATAACATCCTTCTTCCTTTTATACCCTATACGTGATCCATAAAGAAACTATGTTGGTACTACACTCAAATATCCAGAATACAACCACTCATCACCATTTCTTCTATGGTGAAAGATAACACCATATTTGTCCTGGATTCCATAGATATTCCTTTAGAAAACTTGGAAATGCTGGACCACCCTCAGAAAGGGAGAAGTTGATAGGTCAAAGCTCATTTAGGAGAGATAACATTGTTTTGTATGAGGATTTAAGTGGGCACCTGTGATTTATTGATAGGTTTTTATTTGTGCTTTTTAATTATTTTGGAACCACAATACTCTATTACAATGATTTAGAGAAGGGTGAATGAACTCAAACTTTGTACTTTCATAAAAGATTCATAACCTCCTGGCAGCTGTGATTGCATCCCTTGAAATGTTGAAAAGGAAACGAAGTCTCATATATTGCCCAATTGACCATACGGTTTGGACAATCTGTCTGCTATCTATTCCCATCAGCCCTCTGTCCTCTTACAGAATTTCTTCATAATATACAAAAATTATTTCATACTTACGTATGCATATATATGTAATTTCAAGTATCACTGTTTCATATATATGTAATTTCTAGCAGGAAAGAAGATGCCTCTGGATCAGAGAACAGACCACTCATTACTGACAGATTGCCTTAGCATCAGTTACCCATTCTTCAGTTTTCATGGGGTAATGCAATAAATGACAGATGTTCACCGTCACATGCAGTAGCATTGCATCACAGGAGATGAACCCTAAAGTAAGACTTGGAACATATATGGAGCAGCTGGTGTATCATTCTATTCTGCATGTGTGCATGCGAGAGACAAAGGTGGGAGAGAGAGAGAAACAAAATGAGAGACATCTCATCCTTCTTACCTTTACTCTAGAGGGTGGGGTGAGTGATCGCTACTCTGTACTGTAAACAAGTGATTCCAGCAGGGATAAGAGTCGAACTACTCTCTGGAGCAGTTTGCTACCTAACATCCAAGTCATGTTTGTCTTTAATTCATCCTTTAATAGATACACCAACTGCCTCTGGACTGTGAAGAAACAAAAATATTCCTGGAGAATTATTTTCTAAGCACTTCTTTACTCAATAAAAATACCACACAAATTAACTTTTATTTTAGGTATGTAAAACTCAGAAATGTGAAACTTAAATAGGAAAAATAAAATTAATGAGCTCAAAGGACAATAAGAAGAGCTGGAAGTAGTTGTTCTCCGTGGAACAATTACTTTACAGCCTCTGACTGTGTCTATTGCTTCAGTTGTCCTCCTTCAATACATTTCCAAGTGCGTCTTGAATACCAGTATTTGGCATAGAACAAGTTACATGGAAAGACCAGCTGTGTGTATAAATAAAAAATGTACTCCAACCTTTATGCCACATCCTTCATAAAATCTTCCCTTAATTCTGCTGCTATGCCAAACCTAGAGATATCACTGTCTTATCTGAACTTTGATAATTTGTAACCTATACTTTTCTTAAGGAAATATCCCTAAGAATATTAAGATATTTTCTAAAAATATCTGCCTAAAAATGAAAATGTTTATTTATTCATGATAATTACATAAGTTTTATGCTTAATATTTTTTTTTTTTTTTTTTGAGACGGTCTCGTCTGTCGCCAGGTGGGTGCAGTGGGCAATGGTCATGCAAGCCATCCTCCCAGTTCATAAAAAATGAGAAGTTATACAATGTATCATGCCCAAGAGCAGTGAACAATAAAATGAAACTTTCTATTGAATTTAGAATGATAGGATAACGTGTTCTTAGATGGGCCAAGCTGAGTTCTAAATATCAGTGTTGTTAGTATTGTCTAAAAGACTTCAAAGGCACAGATCAGCAAGCTATGGCCCTAATCTTGTCCATGTTGTAAATAAAGTTTTATTGGAACTTGGCCACATCCATAAGTTTACATCTTGTCTATTTCTGGTTTTGGGATACAATAATAGAGTCGCCTACGAAAAGCAGAATATTTACTATCTGGCCCTTTACAAAAAAGGTTTGCCACTTCTGCTGTAAGTCAGTATTAGTAAAAATGTGATAACTGATAATAAAAACAACAAATTTTTCACTGCCCTGCTAATACAACATAACCCTCCTTATGCCAGTGACAGGGTTTACTGACATTAAAATAGTGTATTCTTTTTTAGTGGTTTCTAGCATTGCTTATGTGTTTGGTTCTTCTCTATGTAATTATTTTTAAAATTACAATAAGAAGTCAACTTGAGGACAAAATTCTTCTATTACATATTCAAATTACTTGCTTTCATTAGAGATTAAATTTTTATAGTCATCCTTTGTTATACATCTCAAAGACAGAGATCTTTTCCACCTTGTTCATCATCGTAGGCCAGTACTGATACAGCACCAGGAATGAGGTCACTGCTCAAAAAATATCTGTTGAATTAAGTGTGAGGCTTGGACAGAGTTTTCTGAAAACTCATTGTGACTAGAACAAAAACAAAGCACAGGCATCCAGGGAAGGGCTGGGCCCACAAATCAGGTTGTAGCGCAGAGGTTCTGAGTTAACCATCTCCTGTGCATCAAGCCTAAATCCTCTGGGCCTCACTGTGCTATGACTAATTTAAACAGGCTTTTGGCCTGCTTCCTGCAGGTGCAACTTGACAGTTTAATTTCAGTCACTCGTTGTACCTCTTACCTACTTCCCTGGGTATGTATACCTCTGTCGCTATGTCGGGCATCTGCTAGATTCTGTTTGGTATTCAGGCTTGTCCAACCAGAATGGCTGGATAGGTTCTACACAGACATCTCTGACCTGAAATTACACCTAGTATTTAATTTATAGAGGTATATCTGTGTGATGATACAGAAAGTCCAGTTGCACTAGAAGAATAATTTATTACTTACATTTCCTGAGAGAACGGATCATGCCACACCTGAGAGAAGGGAACAGGGCCACAAAGGAAATGTGAGGATGGTCAAGAGGCAGATGACAGGGGCAAGGAGAAGGCAAAGGCCAGAGTCTTTATGTGGGATTTCCACAGAAAAGGCAGAGTGAACAGTGTAGGACTGGCCAGTTTGAACAATTCTGGCAAGCTCAGAACTATAAGGATGTTCTCTAGTTGCCTAGTACCTGGCCTTAGAAGGATTTAGGGCCAGGAAAACATTGGCTTGGTGCCTGAGAGTCACATCAGAACATAAGTGGGGATGGCCTTGAAATGGCCTGTCTGCATTTGAAAGCCGCATTTCAGGCTAGCTGTCTAACACTCTCAGAAATTCGCTAGCCCTGGAAGGTGCAGTTACTTCCCAGGTCTGGAAGGCTCCCAAGAGATTTATTATAAACGTGTTCTTCCCTTTTTAGATCTATCAACTATCTATTAACTATCCATCAACTGTCTATGCATCATCACCTACTTATCTATAATTTATTTCATTTTAAAAATGGTTGTATAAAGCTCCATCGTATAAATATGTCATTATTTATTTAACCATTAATTCATTAATGAACATTCAGTAAAGTTGCTGCAAAATATCTTTCCTGTGTAAGCTGTAATACGATGGGTCTTTTTACATCTTTAAATGATATTATCAAAAGTGGAATGACTGAATACAGTTTATGAAATTTATTTTGGTATAGAGTTGAGAAAAAGATACACCTTTTTTTTCCTAATATTTAGTCAATGAACCCAATTACATAATTGTAATAATCCTTTCCCCCCATTGTTCCAAAGTACATTTATCATATAGCATTTTTAAAAAACAAAAAATCTATCTCTAGATTATTTTTTCATTCAGAAATTCTGTTTTATAAATTCTGCTCCAATGAGCTAGTAATCTCTCCATCTTGTGCATCACTCAGTGCTCACATGTCTAAAGATTGTGGCTATATGACACGTTTTAGTATGTGTTTAGAGAAGCCCCATCCTGGTTTGGGGGAGTTTTTAAGAAAAAAACTTCCTGGGTTTTTGTACAGGCTTATTAATCTACATTGGGGAGCATCCAACTTTTTGTAATATTTAAGTAAAATTACAAGTAGTAGTGTTTTAAGTTTTGTAGCCCATTAGGTCTCTATCAACTAATCTACCCAGCTTTTGTAGGGCAAAAAGCAACAGACAATATGTAAGTAAATGGGCATGGTATGGTTTAGTAAAATTTTATTTTTGAGAACAGGTGGTGGACTGAATTTGGCCCAGGGCCATAGATTGCCATCCCCAGATCTAGATAAAATTTACAATATATTGGCCAAGTATAACATATACTTTTATTGGCTCATATCAGCCCCATCATTAAAACTCTTACTCTTTTTCCCTTTTCCTTATCAAGTTATATGTCAGCTTTCATGATCTGGTTAACAACCACCTTAACAGTCTTATTTATAACAATTTCTGCACATAGACTTAGACATGTCAAAATATTTCTTATAATTTATTATCTTTTGTATCTCCACACTTTTGCACAAATTATTTTCTCTTCAAAAATGCTATTTCTGGCTGGCAGGCAAAGCAAAATGGCAGAGCAGATCTCTCCAGCCATCTTACTCCCACAGGAACTTCAGTTTGAACCACTATCCACAAGAACCTTCACAAGAGCTAAGGGAACCTGAACATGTGAGTGAGATTATGAAGCCCCCTGGACTGCAAAGGTGAATAAAATTGTGGTGGGATAGTAAACTGGTTCTCTGTGATGGTGATGCTTGTCCCCCGCAAGCCATTACGGAAACACATGCAGAAAATCCCCCTGGACTCACAGTTTCTACAGTGAAAAAGTGAGCAGGATGGAGGTGAACACTAGGCTTCCTCATTATCCTGGGTTCCTCAGTGAGAGATTCACTCTGCATCAGCCCACAGGGAGAATCACAAGTACAGATGCAGGGCCGAAACACCAGAAGTCAGTTCGAGTCAAAGGGAGGGGTGGGGCTAGGGGCAGCCAGCAGTGGAACTTGGCAGTGGCTCACCATCCCTGCCAGAGGAGACCCCACACCAGAGAGGCTGTTTATGGGTGCCACACTGTAGGAAGCACAGTCCACAAATGCCCTGGAATCTAGAGCCTGACTGGCTCTCCCACATGGCCCTGAGGGCCCTCCATAAATCTATCAGCCCATCCAGCTGGAACAGCTTTAGTGGTGGAGTCATTGTGAGATTTGTTTCTAACCTGGTCATCAGGTGCCCTCTAGTGCTTAAATAGAATACAATAGCCAGTTTGCTCAGAATTTCTCAACAAGCCCACTGAAATAGAAAGGTCACAAATTCAGACATTGAAAACTAGATGAAGAAAAAGTGCTGACAAAACACACACAAAACATACATACACACACAAAACATACAACCAAGAATACTGTGCTTAGCAAAAGTAAATTTCAGAAAAGTAAGAGAAATAAAAAAAATTCCCAAACAAGCTGAGGAAATTTATTGCAACCAGGCCTGCCTTATAAGAAATACTAAATGAAGTTCTTCACACTGAAGCCAAAAAATGCTAATGTTTAGCACAATAACATGTGAAGATATAAAGCAAATTCAGAATATTCTAACAAAACAATCGTGGAACATAAACCATTTACATCCATCACAGGAAGGTAAAAAGACAAAACAAATGAAAATAATAATTACAAAACTTTGCTAAGAGATAAGCAATATAAAAAGATATAAATTAAGACATCAAAAATGCAAAATGTGAGGAGGCAATTGAACTAAAAAGTAAAGTGGATTTCTTCTTATCATCAAAATTAAATTGCTATCAATTCAAAATAACCTGTTACAGCCATAAGATGTCTTTAGTAAGCCTTGCATTAATCAAAAAACAAAAACATTTAATAGATACACTAAAAATAGAAAGCCAGATCAAAACATACTAATAGAGAAAATCACTTAATCACAAAGGAAGACAGTAAGAGAAAAAGAAAGAAACAAAGATTCTACAAAACAACCAGAAAACAACATAACAAAAGTAAGCCGTCACCCATCAATAATGACCCTTAATGTAAATGAATTAAATTATCCAATTAAAAGACATATAATTGCTCAATGGATTAAAAAATAAGACCCAACTTCATGCTGCCTACAGAGATGCACTTTACCTGTAAGTGAATGCACAGACTGAAAATGAAAGGATGGAGAAAAATATTCCATGCAAATGGAAATCAAAAGAAAGCAGGAGTAGCTATACCTATATCAGATAAAATAGACCTCAAGTCAAAACTATAAGAAGAGACATACAAGTCCATTATATAGTTATAAAGGGGTCAATACAAATAAGAAGATATAACAATCATAACTATATATATGCACTTAACATTGGGGCACCTAAATATATAAAGCAAACATTAATAGATCTAAAGAGGGAGACAGCAATACAGTAACAGTAGGGAACTTCAATACTCAACTTTTAGCAGTAAACAGATCATCTAGACAGATAATCAGCAAAGGAATATCAGTTTCAAACTGCACTCAAGATCAAATGGACCTAACAGACATTTACAGAATATCCAACAGCTATAGAAATTCACATTCTTCTCAGCTGCAAATGGAATATTCTCTAGGATAGATCACATATTATGCCACGGTAAAACAAATTTTAACAAATTCAAAAAATAATCAAAATCATATCAATTATCTTTTCTGACAATAGTGGTATAAAACCAGAAATTAACAACAGGAACTTCTTTGAAAACTGTACAAATACAAGGAAATTACACATGCTCCTAAAAAACAATAGGTCAATGAAGAAATTAAAGGAGAATTCTAAAATATTCTTGAGATAAATGAAAATGGAAACACAGTATACTAAAACTTAAGGGAAATAGCAAAATTAGTTTTTAGAGGGAAAATTATAGCAATAAACATCTACATCCAAAAAGAAGAAATGTCTCAAATAAACTAACAGAACACCTCAAGAAACTAAAAAAGCAAGAACAAACTAAGCCCAAATTTAGTAGAGGAAAAAAAAACAAAGATCAAAGCACAGGCCAGGCTCGGTGGCTCACGGCTATGATCCCAGCACTTTGGGAGGCTGAGGCAGGTGGATCACGAGGTCAGGAGATCGAGACCATCCTGGCTAACACAGTGAAACCCCGTCTCTACTAAAAATACAAAAAATTAGCCATGGTGGCGGGTGCCTGTAGTCCCAGCTAGTCGGGAAGCTGAGGCAGGAGAATGGTGTGAACTCGGGAGGCGGAGCTTGCAGTGAGCCAAGATTGCGCCACTGCTCTCCAGCCTGGGTGACAGAGCGAGACTCCATCTCAAAAAAAAAAAAAAAGATCAAAGCACAGATAAGTAAAATAGAGACAAATAGTATAAAATATCAATAAAACAAAGATTTGTTTTTTTGAAAAGATAAAATCAACAAATCTTTAGCCAGTCTAAGAAAAAATGAAAGAAGTCTCAAATAAATAAAATTAGAGATGAAAAAGAAAGTATTACAACTGATACCACAAAAATACAAAAGATCATAAGAAACTACTATGAACAATTATACATCAGAAATTTGAAAAAACTAGAAGAAAGGAATAAATTCCTGGACACATAAAACCTATCAAGACTGAATCAAAAAGAAATAGAAAATCTGAACAGACAAACAGGAAGTTACAAGATTGAAGCAATAATTAGAAAGTCTCCCCATCAAAGAAAAGTTCAGGATGTGATGGCTTCATTGTTGAATTCTACAAAATGTTTAAGAAGAACGAATATCAATACTTCAGCAATGATTCCAAAATAAGTGAAAAAGAGAAAACTCTCCTAACTCATTCTAAGGGGCCAGTATGGCCCTGATTCCAAAACTAGACCAGGACACAACAAAAAATTTAAACTACAGACCAATATTCCTGATGAACATAGCTGCAAAAAAACCTTGATAAAATACTAGAAATCAGGATTCAACTGCACATTAAAAAGATGATTTACCATAATCAAGTGGGATTCATCCAAGAAATACATGGATGCTTTAATATACACAAGTCAATAAATGTGATATATTACATTAACGGAACAAAGGATTCAAAACACATAATCATCTCAAAAGATGCAGAAAAAGCATTTGACAAAAGTCAGTATCTCTTCATTATAAAAATCTCTTAACAAATTAGGTATAAAAGAAATATACCCCAACATAATAAAGGCTGTATTTGATCAACCCACATCCCACATTATACTGAATGGAGGATTAGATACCTTCTCCTTTAAGATCTAAAACAAGAATGCCCACTTTCACAACTATTTAACATAGTACTGGAAGTCCTAACCAGAGCAATTAGACAAGAGAAAGAAAGAAAAGGCATCCATATTGGAAAGAAGAAAGCCAAATTTTCCCTGTTTGGAGACAACATGATCTTATATAGAGAAAAAAACTAGACTCCACCAAAAAGTTGTTAGAACTAATAAACAAATTCAGTAAAGTTGCAGGGAACAAAATCAACATACAAAAATCAGTAGCATTTCTAAACCTTAAGAGTGAACTATCTAAGAAAGAAATCGAGAAAGCAATCCCATTTACAGGAGCCACAAAAAATACTTGGAAATAAATTTGACCAAGATATGTGAAAGGTTTGTGCAATAAAAAGTATGAAACATTGTTGAAAAAAGGGTGAAGAGGATACAAATAGATGGAAATATATTCCACGTTCATGATTGGAAAAATTAATATTATTAAAATGTCCATGCTACACAAAGAAATGTACAAATTCAATCCAATCTTTATCAAAATTTCAAAGTCATTTTTCACAGAAATGAAAAAACAATCCTAAAATTCACATGAAAACACAAAAGACTCCAAATAGCCAAAGTAATATATAGCAAAAAGAAGAAAGCTGGAGGCATCACACTATCTGATTTTTAAATAGACGCTAAAACTGTAATAATCAAAACATCATGGTATTGGCATAAAAACAGACACATAAACCAATGGAACACATCAGAAAGCCCAGAAATAAATTCGGACATTTAGAGCCATGTGATTGTCAATAAAGTTGCAAGCACAAAATGAGGAAAAGACAAACTCTTCAATAAATGGCCCTGGGAAAATCAGATATCAACATGCAGAATAATAAAATAAAATAAAATGTGACCCTTATCTCTCACCATATTAAAAAAATCAAGTAAAAATGGATTAAATACTTTATTGTAAAACCCCAAATTATGAAATAACTAGAAGAAAACATAGGAGAAATGCTACACGACATCAGTCTGGGCAAGAAGTTTTCAGATGAAACATCAAAAGCAAGAGTGACAAAAGCAAAAACAAACACACGGGGCCACATCAAACTAAAAAGCTTCTGCACAGCAAGGGAAACAATCAATAAAGAAACAACCTACAGAATAGGATAAAGTATTTGCAAATCATACATCTGACAAGGGATTAATATCCAGAATTCATAAAGAACTCACACAACTCAATAGCAATAATAATTACTATCATTATTATTATCTAATTAAAATAATGGGCAAAAGACATGAATAGTCTTTTCTCTAAAGAAGAAATACAAATGGCCAACAGATATATATATATATAGATAGATATATCTATATATATATTCTGGTATATATGTATAGATATATACATCTATATTCTTTATATATATCTGTAGATATATCTATCAATATATCTATATATATCGATAGATATATATAAAGAAAAAGAGGTTTAATGGACTCACAGTTCCACATGGCTGGGGAGGCCTCACAATCATGGCAGAAAGTGAAGGAGGAGCAAAGGCAATTCTTACATGGTGGTAGGCAAGAAACTATGTGCAGGGTAACTGCCCTTTATAAAACCGTCAGATCTCATGAGACTTATTCACTATCATGAGAATAGCATGGGAAAAACCTGCCCCCATGATTCAATAACCTCCCATCAGGTCCCTCCCATGACACATGGGGATTATGGGAGCTACAATTCAAGATGAAATTTGGGTGGGGACACAGGCAAACCGTATCAGATGGAATTTCTTGTAGGACTTGAAACCTGGGGAAACACGTGATAGTGTGATGGATTTCTATCTCCATAGTGGTCTTTGT
The DNA here is from genome assembly GCF_009828535.3 of Hylobates moloch. NCBI lineage: Eukaryota > Metazoa > Chordata > Mammalia > Primates > Hylobatidae > Hylobates > Hylobates moloch. The sequence continues at coordinate 145,274,753 of NW_026652277.1, read as the reverse complement.
TTTTTACCTAGGTTGGTTCTAGGTAGGTTCTGGGCTGGACTGGCAAGGGATATCCTGATTCTTCTCAGTGCCACATGGCACTTATTCTAAAATCAACCACATAATTGGAAATATAACACTCTTCAGCAAATGCAAAAGAACAGAAATCATAACAAATGGTCTCTCAGATCATGGTGCAATCAAATTAGAATTCAGGATTAAGAAACTCACTCAAAACCACACAACTACATGGACATTGAAAACCTGCTCCTGAATGACTCCTGGGTAAATAATGAAATTAAGGCAGAAATCAAGAAGTTCTTTGAAACCAATGAGAACAAAAACACAGCGTTCCAGAATCTCTGGTATGCAGCTAAAGCAGTGTTAAGAGGGAAATTTATATCACTAAATGCTTACATCAGAAAGCTAGAAAGATCTCAAGTAGATACCCTAACATCACAATTAAAAGAGCTAGAGAAGCAAAGCGAAAAGCTAGCGGAAGACATGAAATAACTAAGATCAGGGCAGAATTGAAGGAGATAGACACATGAAAAACCCTTCAAAAAAATCAATGAATCCAAAAGGTTGCTTTTTAAAAAAAATTAACAAAATAGACTGCTAGCTAGACTAATAAAGAAGAAAAGAGAGAAGAATCAAACAGACACAGTAAAAATGATAAAGGGGATATCACCACTAACCCCACAGAAATACAAACTACAATCAGAGAATAGTATAAACACTTCTACTCAAATAAACTAGAAAATCTAGAAGAAATCGATTAATTCCTGGACACATACACCCTCCCAAGACTAAATAAACCAAGAAGAAGTCGAATCCCTGAATAGACAAATAACAAGTTCTGAAATTGAGGCAGTAATTAATAGCCTACCAACCAAAAAAAGCCCAGGACCAGATGAATTCACGGCCAAATTCTACCAACAGGTATATTAAAAAGTGCTCAACATCACTAACCATCAAGGAAATACAGATCAAAACCACATTGGACTATGAAGTACCAATAAATATATTAAATATTATAACTTTTTCTAGATAAATATACTATTGTTCTTTCAGGAAAAGGAAAAGAGGTTGTTTTGATGGTTATTTTTTCAAGAGAGAAAATCCAGCCTGCCTTTCCATGGTAGAGTTGCCTTTAAGATGGTCTGGTGGAGCTTAGATGTTTCTATTGTATGCGTCATTGAGCTAGATTTTGCTCTGTGAGTCAGTTTAATAAACTTTCTTCATTTTATGGTGGGTCAAGTCTCTTAACATTCATTGATATGCCTATATGTTTGTTTTTAACTTTGTAATATTTTTTATCTTGTAATCTTACTCTCTCTCTCTCTCTCCCCACCTCCTCCCTACCCCTGCAACCACTCCAACTTTCCATCCCACATCTTTCTCATCTGCTTATGTCTATCTTTTGGTATGTAATCTTATCTATCTTATGTTCTAGTGGTTACATTTACAAAACACCCTTTGAATACCTTTGGTAAACTCTTTTCCAAATTAACTTTCTCATATTTGGTTTAACAGGTTTAAATGACATCATTTAACTCCCAATTATGTGATGATCAGTGAGGATTTTCTAATTTCCCCTTCAGGTTTGCTTCTCCTTCATTAGTTGCATTAAAGATTATATATCAGAATATATATCATTTAAAATTATTCTTCATACTTGTTCTTGATTATTTTCCTACATAATTCAATAAATGTAATGTTCACTATAAGTCATTCTGCCAGTTCTACCAGTATTCTTTATTGGAAGAGGTTAGTACTGCAGTATATTCCTCAGAAACTGCTAGTGAAAGATGAAACTGGATATCTTTCAGTCTATACTCTCTGATAGATGTCAGAGTCTGACATCTGCCCACTCTGCACAACAGTGGCCTCTAAGCAAAGTTATGTAGCTGATTGGATAAAGGATGCCAATTGATATAGGAGAGCAATTTCATAGTTTTCTTCCAGATCAACCAATTCTATCACGTAAATGTAGATTTTGACATAGGTAGGTTACTCATGTGGGCTACATTCTTGTAGACATATGACCTTATATATAACATGAATTCCTCAGTTTAGAATACATTTTGAAAGCAGTGATGATGAGTCAGGTGTAACTACAGCACAAATGACAGACCAGAGATAGCCAAAGATGAACAAAGAAAATAGTCAAAGAGAAAGAGAAGCTGGCATGTGGTCCCAGGTATAATAACTTATTAACTAAAATTATCCATTTTTGACAAGAATGCAACAGAAAAGCTGTGTGTCCTTCTCAGTGCACCATTAAGAGGTTCTTAATGTCAGTGTGTTTTTACTGAAGATATTTAGCCTGGTCATTATTTGAGGTGATTATTTTCTTTTTTACTGAAGTGCTTTTTTTTCTCAACAATGTACACTGGAAATAATCCCATAATAGTTCATAGCAATCTTCATCATTCTTTTTCACAGATGCATAATACTCCCTTTTTTAATGCAACCACTTTTCTATCAATATTTTGCAATTACAAGTAATGGTATGACACATAAATTTATATCTACTTTGTTATTGATGTAGGTGTATCTTCAAGATCGATACCTAGAAATATGATTGCTGTGTCAAATGATAAGTGCATGTTTGGTTTTGCTAGGTCTTGTCAACTTTCCTTACTGAAGAGTTGTACCAAATTACATTCCCACCAGCAATATATCATAAGACCTGGTTCCCCACAGCTTCACCAATGGCATGGTTATCACATATTCTAATTTTTATCAGACTGATAGCTTAGAAATAGTATCTCAACATTTTAATTTGTATTTCTAAAATTATGAGTGATTTTAAACATTCATATGAGGGCTTTTTTTAAAATCTTTTTTGAATTTCTTTTATATCATTGTTGTATCTTGTTAGTGAATGCCTGTTCGTGTCTTTTCCCAGTTTTTCTATCAGGTTTTTAGCATTTGTTCTTCAAGGTTTGTTTGTTTGTTTCTGGTTTGGTTTTGTTTTTCTTTTTTGAGACAGGCTCTTACTCTGTTACCCAGGCTGGAGTACAGTGCCACGATCACAGCTCACCCGCAGCCTCTACCTCTGAACTCATGTGATCCTTCTACCTCAGTCTCCTGAGTAGCTGGGACCACAGGTGCATGCCACTGCACCTGTCTAACTATTGTGTACTTTTTGTAGAGATGGGGTTTCGCCATGTTGTCCAGGCTGGTCTCAGACTCCTAGGCTCAAGCAATCTACCCACTCTGGTCTCCCAAAGTGCTAAGATTACTGGCATGAGCCACTGCTCCCAGCCTTATTCTTCAAGCTTTCAGAGTTCTTTATATATTAGAGATATTTGCCATTTAAACATGGTCTGTGTTTGGAATATTCTGAATATTTTATCCCAGATAAATTATATTCTGTCTTTGTTTATGCTGTTTTTGTGATGCAAAGTTTTTCATTGTTATGTGATCAAATCAATTATTTTTTATTGCCTATAGGTTTTGACTTAACCTCAGAAGGCCTGTGCTCCAACAAAATTTAAAGAGGAATTCACTCATACTTTCTCCAAGTACTTTTATACTGTGCTTTTTGTTTTTTGTTTTCTACACTTACATCCCTTCCTTTTTGCCTTTCTCCTCTCATAGAAGTTATGCTTTTGGAAAACTGTCACTTGAAATTGCCTTTCCCTTTAAATAAAACTTGTGCCTTTAAATAAAGTTCCTCCCTTTAAGTCACAGGTCTGGCCCTTTAAGATGCTCTACTTTGAAATCTGTCTTCTACAATTGTGCTCTGATGTGCTCTGATCTGCCTATTATATGTTAGTATGTTTAGAATGGATTTCTGGTGGTTTAGAAATAATCTTTCTGGTGGATTTAATCTTTCACTCCATCCCACACTCAGACCCTTTTGCAAGTGTCTCTCTCTCCTGAGTCCTCATCTGCAGTTTTTCTCAGTCCCCGCTTGCTTGCTAAGATGAAGTGAAAGCCAATGGGACTGGGGCATTGGTATTTGTTGATTTTTCTCCTTTTAATCCAAGTTATTTGCTGCTTCAGCATTGTCTGTCTTCAAGTAATAATGAAGGTTTAGTTGTGTATAGACATTTCACATGGGTTGGGAACATTTGGAGAGTGTTTGTTACACTGCCTCTATTATCTACAGCTAATAGAAAATCATCTGTGTGTTTGTGAATTCAACAAAATTTATTCATGGTCCTGGCTCATCAGAGATACTTTTCCTGCTCCACCAATAGAACAGGTATCCATATCTAAACACAATTATTATGACAATTTCTGCTTTTTGTGGATGCCTACTACATGTGGGAAAAATCAATAGTGATAGAGACAGGAGGCAGCTAAGGATCCCCCGATGAAACCCCACCCTCAAGCCTAAAACAGCCTGAAGGCTGAAAAAAACCGACTGTCAGTCCCAGAGAATCATAACATTGTGCTTTAAATCTCTAATATATTTAACAGGCTTCCCAAAATGAAACTTCGGTTTCAAAATTGTCTTTCCTGATGCCTGGCTTTTGGAGGCTTCAGAGCAGCCCTGGAGTATTCAAAGGGAGGTACATATATAGGTAAATGGGATTGCCAAAATGGTGTTCAATCTTCTTTTTTTGTGAATAATACTAATATATGTTCCAAAACTGCAAAAATTCTAATGTCTAAAATATATGCTATCCATCATAATTAAGGTGGTTATGTTAAATTATTGTAAATCACAGAGATGATCAAACTTCATTGTCAAATGTGTTTCTAACTGTAACTACCTTAGACATTTTGTTATTCACAGACAATTGTTGCCTTATTTTAATCCTTTTTAAAAGATGGTTTATAACAACCTATAGAAATTTGACAGGCGCTCTCAAATATAGGTTTCTGATAACTTTGGAAATTGTGACATTGGAATAAAGGAAAGATGTACAGGACTCATGAAGAGCTAAAATGTTCATGAACATCAAGCAAAACAAGCTAACTGAATGGACTGAACTTAGAAAACTGAAGCAATCTTTTTGATATTTGCTTGTAATAGTGCTGACCCTTGTTTTGTTTTTCAGAGTCCAGTATACATTCCTGTGAACAAAACTTGGAGCATGTTTGTTTCTCTCTGCCTTTTTCCTCTATAATCTGCAAACTAGTTGTGAATATTCTTAACTCATAGCAATATAGTTGTTTGCATCAGTGCAATAAGAATTCATTTTCTTTTGCAACAGGATGCAATTGGAAAAACTGGTTGTTTTACTAAGGTTTTGACTGGAAGGGTGTGCTTCCCTTTAAAGAGTCAAGCTGATAAAAGCCCCTTGGGAAAAACTGGCCTCATACTCTTCTCTACACAGTCCTTGTATAGGGTTCCTGACCTGCGGTCAGTAAAGAATGTCACTTTCTAACAGACCCAGGAGTTCCAGGTTTATCTTGGGACCTTAAGGGAAGAGGATCACCCAAATCACAGGTATTTGAAGATACAAATCCATGTCTGTGCTTCGCTTTAAAAGGTCTTATCTGACATTCCTTGTGGAGCAGAATCCCATCAAAGCCAATCTAAAATGCCTATTTAGAGATAATTATTCTTGCTGCACTTTGTGCAAATAGTCAGGCGAAGTATAAGACTAAAGACTATTTTGCAAACAACTCAGTCCTTTCATGATTTTTTTTAACAAAAATGAGGACTGGGGAGAGAGAAATTATGTTTCAAAACTTATCATATATTTGTCATTAAATTCTGAACTCATTAGCTCACTAGTTTTTTTAAGTTTTTGCCCACATTTTAGACTAACCCTGCTTGTTCTTGTGAGCCAACCAGTGATCTCCAGCTGCAGCTCAGAAGAAACAAAAGGGAATGGGTAATATAAAAATCTGGATCAATATTCTAGTTATGAGCAATTATCCTGCAAATCCTGCCAGGTGATGGGAATGAATAGGGTGCCCATAACCCAGAGGATTCCTTTTTGGGAAAGTAAGACAAAGGGAGCTAACCAAAGCCAAGCACAATGCACTGAAATCTTAGCGAGCATAACTGTAGCCACCAGTTATCTGGGCATGTCACAAGATATCCTTTTCTCTCCCTTGCTGGAGGAAGACTCAATTCCACAGTTTCACTTTAGCATTCGGCTTATGATAAGGAGTCCTTGCAACCCCCACAAGACACATTTTTGTCCCAAACTCAATTCCAAGCTTTGGATCAAAGCCCTAAAATAGAAAACTGGATCTAAGGGATCCAGAAACAGATGATCACAGAGGTTAAAAGGCACAACACAGGTGAGCATGACTGATTCCCGCCAATTAAGCCTAGCTTCTCATTCCATGGATAAAGGTCACGCTAATATCCATGGCATAAATGAGGTCTAGGGAATTCAAGGCTACTGACAGCAGGGATGATAGGGCATACGTGGGTAACAGCAGATACTCCCATCCCCTGGGCCCCCCTGTTAACATGGTTGAAAGCCACTTTAACACCCATGGGTGGCACCCTGTTGTGGTCACCAAGACTCGGGAGCACAAGGACAGAGGAAAGAAAGAGGAAAGCCACATTTTCCCTCTTCTTGTGCCCTGGGTATTTGCTAGGAAGAGAAAGGAACCAGGGACACCTGCTCCCCTCTTTCTAGAGAGTAGTCATTCATCTTTAGTCTGTACCCCTTTTGGATGCATCCTGAACCCCTGGGACTCCTCTGAAAAAATTCCTTCTTCTTTCCTTTATTTTCGTCTATCCCTTTCACTGATAGATAATTGTGTCTCCAAACTACAGGACACTCCCCTCAGATGCATCCTCCAAAATGGGAAGAGTTAATTTCCCAAACCTTAAACTGGTTGGCTTAGAATTCAGCTCCGGGGAAGGGAACCCAGAAGCCTAACATGCTGACAAAAGGGTAAAAGATTTTTTTACCAGTCAGGCTTTTGGCATTCCTCTCCTTGTGCAAACTGGTAAAAGGCCTCAGGATTTTTGAACTGTCCTTACCCCTCACTTATTCCATTTCTATATATATTTTCTAATAACCCAGTTTGTCTCTTCTCACCTTCAGGCCATCAAACTCCAAACCATCATGCAACCAAAGCCTTTGTCTATGGCTCCTTTTGCCAGGAACCCTTAGATAGGTCTCTGAGGGAGCTCTGACTGCTATTTCCCTAAAACAGCGCCCCCTGTCAGCAGGAAGCAGTGAAGATCTGTCCTTATCCTTATCCTTATCCTTATCCTTATCCTTATCCTTATCCTTATCCTTATCCTTATCCTTATCCTTATCCTTATCCTTATCCTTATCCTTATCCTTATCCTTATCCTTATCCTTATTCTAAGGGCAGTTAGACGTACTTCTTTAGAGGGGGGAATGATAGAGATGGAAGCAGCCAAGGGTTTCCCTGGTGAAGCCCCACCCTCAAGCCTAAAACAGCTCAAAGGCTGAAAAACCAGACTGCTGGTCCTGGAGAATCTCCAATCGGCCTGAGCTCTAGGGGGATGGGGTGGAGCCTTGGGAAGTTCATGCTGTTTGCAGGGGGTAGGAGCCTGGCCTCTCCTTTTCCTGTGTGGTAACCTGGGATTCAATGTGTGAGATGGGGGTCTGTTAACAGGAACCCCTCTGTTTTGCTGAGTTTTTTTCCTTTTCACCCAGTAAATTCCATTCCCCCTCCCCCTTCAAAGTGTCTGCAAGCTTAATCTTTCCTGGTCATGTGACAGGAACCCAGTTTTTTCTACAACTCGAGCCACTGTTGTATTTATGTTTTTATTGACTCCCCAAAATAATCTAGCAATGTAGGTTTTATAATCTTAATTCTAACAATAAGTAAACTGAAGCACAGACAGTGCTAGAAAAATAGCCCAAGGTCAACTCAACTGGCAAACGAGAGTTGAGTTTTTTGTTTGTTTGTCTGTTTTTGAGACAGAGTCACTCTGTTGCCCAGGCTGGAGTGCAGTGGTGCAATCTCGGCTCACTGCAACCTCTGCCTCCAGGGCTCAAGCGATTCTTCTCCCTCAACCTCCCAAGTAGCCAGGATTACAGGCACACACCACCACGCCCAGCTAACTTTTGTATTTTTAGTAGAGATGGAGTTTCACCATGTTGGCCAGGCTGGTCTCAAACTCCTGACCTCAAGTGATCTGCCTGCCTTAGCCTCCCAAAGTGCTGGGATTACATGCATGAACCAGCATGCCCAGCCATTGCTGAGATTTAAACTACATCTTTCCTAATCCAGTACCCGTATATTCAAACCAATTTGTCCAATTTCATTTTCCAACAGTTAGTGGGTAGATTTAGTCTGTGAATGAGGCCCCGGGAAAACCTTTATATGAAAGCTTCATGTCAGCTCTAGAAATCACCACCTCCTGGCCAGTGTATTCTCACTTATTAATTATATATTTTATATATAATGAATTCATTATCAAGTGTGGGTGAAAGGAGGGGAACTCTATTGTATAATTGCTGTAAACTTGTGGTCAGCAAAAACACAGAGAAAACTGACACATGAGTTAGTGTATTCTATTTTCCAGTTCAGTTTTGTGAATTTTAAAAATTTAAACTGCCTGTCAGTATTTTATTTCAAAATCATCTGGATTTTGGTTATAAATCAGCAATATATATTAGTCTAAATGTCATGAAATTTCATGATAGGATAACAACAGAAGAGCTACACAAGTTTAATATGTTTGTTAATTTCTCAGTTATTTTTTGGTAGCATAATGCAATATCCTTTTATCTTAAACATTTTAATTATTAATGAATTTTTAAATCATGAGCAAAATAATCATTATTTTAATTTGAATGCATTTAAATTTTTAATACATGTACAAGATCTTAACAAATAAGCATAAATCAAAAACATCAGAAATAATAAACTATATGGTCATGATGACATTAATTTTTTGAAATTACTGATTGTCAAGTTCGAGTTTTTCATTTTTAATTCATTAATCATTTCCTGAAGTTTCAAGTTAAATGTTTCAGGAATTATTTCCATAACTTCTAGAGCTGGATTCCGAACGACCTCTATATACATTAGATTTTTCTGTGCAAAGATAACCTGTAAAAGATACAAAACGATTACATGTAAACTCTTGCAAATTTTTTAAACTACCTTTTGGCAATATATGGCCCATAATTTTATTTCATTTCCTTTCTACTAATTTAGTGGTAAAATCATAAATTATACAAAGAAAAGTAAACATGGCATGTCATTCATTGCATTATTGGCAATATCTGACTTACCAACTTTACTTATGTTCTTTCTATGAATTTGGTGGTAAAATAATAAATTATGCAAGAAAAAATATATATAAAATGTCATTGTTAGGTTATTGGCAATAACTAACAATAACACTATACATCTATTAAACAGAATAAGTTGGATCAACTCATTTTTGGGAAAAAGCTCCAAGAAAAATTTTCACAGAATAAAGAAGACTTGGTCTGCTACTCATTGTGTGAAGGGAAGCTGCCTACTGACAGAGAATGCTGCCCTAGAACCAAAGGAAAAACTTCAACTGTATGAAGTCTATAAAGTGTTTGGATATTTTTGTTACTCTAACTGATGCAGAGGTTTTTTTTAAACATAGGTTTAATTTATTCATGTTTAATTTACTCCATTTTTATCTTTCAGACTTGATGTTTTTGCTTTGAAAAACATTAATAATATAATTATGTTTTAAGTTTGGCTCAATGCTTCAGTGCATGTATGGCAAATGGGAATGATATAGTCACTTTCAAACTGGTAGATAAGGAATTCTCTGGCTTTTTTTTTACCTCACTAGAAGATCCAGCATTTGAAGGGCTAGAATAAAACCCTTCTTGCATGACTAATAGTATTGGATCAAGGGAACTGAAGTAAGCAAAATTGCTAGTAATTTCATTAATCATGGCAGGTTTTCTTTTGAAATGTCTTCATTTTCTTTAAATTTAAGAGCAAAGTAGAAAGTATTTTTTTAAAAAAAAAAAAATGATCTGATGAGCAAAATAAGGAATATATATCGGTATGTAGAACAAAACAAAAAAGTGTTTCAGTTGGTTTGCCAACTTCAAGTTTCAACATGATCTCCAGAAGAAAGGACAGGCCATGAGTAAGAAGATTAAAATGTGTGCTCATTAAATGGTTCTATATATCAAGAGTGATTATTGCTAAAGGAATAGAATGGATACCCACAGGAAATCTCAACTCTATTTTTGGAGTGCTGTAATGTTTACATCACTGATTTAATTATTATTTATTCCTCTATTTGTTCAACATAATACTGATTTTTAAAAGTATCCTTTTAAGGTTCTTACCTATAGATTTATCCACATTGCCAAGCATATTTAGAAGAACCAGGACTACATTCTGAAAAGCAGTAAAGTCACTGATGAAAGGGGCTACATCAGTATTAAGAAGAATTCGCGGTGGCATGCCCTTCTGGAACTTATATGATCTAATCAAGGTTGTAGGAAAGAGGACTGCAGCTAAATGATCCACAGCCAGTACCCAATTTCTCTCAAAATGCGCTTCTGCTTTAGAATAATAATCATATCTAGAAGACAAACAGAAAAGTATTTAATTATAATTAGTCACCTCAGAATTTCAAGCTCATTGCCTTCAGAAAATATTGGTTCTTGCCAACAAACTAAATTCGTAATTTTATAATTTAGAAAATAGGTTTGATATTGTGATGACTTTATTCCATCCCTCAGGAGATGTGAAGATGGCTCATTAAAATTCTAAATCTAGGAAGAATCATCTCACTAATTGTTTACATTTTACATTGCATTTTATCTTCTTTACTTCAGCACATTATACTTGAATACCACCTAATAACCAAAAGTAAGGCATTTTTAAATCATACTCTTTGCCAATGTACAGATAAATATCAAAAGTCTAAAGCAAAATTTTTGCTAGACTCAAATATCCTTTGTGAAACTGTTGATTTCTTAAAGCCAGGGGATCCCAGAAACATTGAGATTTCTAGAAAAATAGATGTCTGATTTTTACTATCTAAATTGTAAATAATTGGCATTTTTCTACCACAGGAAGCCTCGGGTAGAAAAAAATCCTCTGTAGTTGTTTAGTTGTTAGAAAAGACTCTGTAATTATTAGAAAAGCCTCTGTAACTATTCGTCCCCATAATAGGTGAGAAAGTTTAGTTTCTCCTAAGAAATGGGGACAGATAATTACAATGGAAAGATTAAAGTTATATTCAGTAGTTTTAGAACTATAAAAGTCACATCTTCTGTTTCTATGAGCTGTCTAAGCATGCTAAACAACTTGTAGTTTTGCAAACAGACTTGTTCTCCCTGAGACATTGTGTAATCACTATGTGGTTCACCAGGTACGTTCTGTTTCAAGTCTCATCATAGATATTACCTTTTTCACAAAGGTGAAGGGTATTCCAGCCCACCTGAGGTGGAATCTACCACTTTCTTCTCTTCTATATTACCATAAGACCACATCATCCACATATTTGAAGATTTTTTTCTCTAGTTATATTCTATTATAATGTCTAGAAATTCGATTATCTGATTTTATTTTGACAGCAACATAGAAAAGATACATTAAACAGAAGGTACTTGCATTATGCTTGTTGAGATTAAACTATAACAAACTATAACATAACCCAGATAATACCTGTTGTCTGTTTGACTCCTATACACAGCATGTAATAGATTGCAACCATGGCCCCAGTTCTTCACGAGTCCCTACAATTCTGTCTTCTGCTATGTAACTTTCATTACCAGTTCTTCCTACATTAGGTGATAGGCAGAAATTCCCACTCCTGACTCAGTCATGTAACTTGACTTAAAAAATACAATATTAACTATTTTGACATAGCATAAACTTGAAATGCATTTTCGCAATTTGGTTATTCTTTCTTGCAATTCTGCCAGCACTATGGAAAACAACCAGGCTTGTCTGATGTAGAATGAGACGGGGAACAGAGCTGAGCTTCCCCAGTTATCCCTGCTGGAGCCAATCAAAATCGGCCAACATGAGAGTGAACCCAGGAAAGATCAGCAGAGCTGTGTATCTAAACCCCAGACAACTGAGCAATAAACACAGTTGTACAACACTGAGGTTTAGTGATTGTTGATTGGACTGCTTTCTTTCAAACAAAGCTAACTTAACTCAGGGCCACACACATAGTAAATTGCAGGGCCCTGTTTTAAACCCTGTCAATCTGCCTTTAAAACTCATGTTCTTTACTACTGCCTTTTGTCATGGTGATAATAGTTACTTTATATTGAATATTTCTCATATGGCAGTACGTTAAGCATAACTTATGGATTTCTTAATTAATCCTCAAAATTGCCCTATGTGGCATGTACTATTGTTACTGCTATTTTAAAAATAAGAAAATTGAGTTTCTCCTTGTTTGAACTCCTAGGTCAAATAAGCCAGGATTTAAAACTCAGGTCTGTGGATCTTCAAAGCAAAACATCTTAATTTGTACATTATTACTTCATTTCAAGGAACAATCATTAGCCTTGAACCTTGTAATACGAATTCATAGACCTTGACAAACCAGAGACCTCATAAACAGGTAGATTAACAAATCAGAGCACATAAGCAGGCATTTGAAATCTTCCATAATAATCATATTAAAAGATTTACCTTTCGCCAATATAAGACTTTGAAAATATTCAAATTGCCTGAGGAACTATTATTAAGCTTTCAGTGAGGTGAATTAATAGAAAACATGTATCTTTAGCTTTCTTAATAGTGCGTCTATTTATAAATTTATCCATAACGCAATATTTTATTATATCCTGAACTGATCCCAATTAAAGAGACAATAGAAGGGAATTTTTAGGTAAAAGAGTTTTTAGTAAAAATGCTGTTTTTAACAAATACTTGTACTTTTGCAACCTACCAAATCTCCATAAAAATGACAGAAGAAATAAAATCAGAACACGCGGAGAACAACAAGATTTTGGAAGCTGAAAATTGAAAAGAACTAATTGAAAAGATTTAATAGAATCAAGAAAACTAAATTCTAAGTAAATAGAGACAAAAATAGAAAAATAATGCTGATATACTTTGTAGAATTATCCTCGATTTAAGTCTGAGTAATATCTTCTGGGTAAAAGGAGATTGCTAAAATCAGGGAGATTAAAAGACTTTAAAGAAGCAATCATATACAAAGATTTCCTTCCAGATTTCAAATAGTAGGTAACTGCCACTCCTCGCCCTGGAAAGGGTACAACAGAGGGTCCTTGAACTGTGTGAACTAAACATGGTTGAAGGTAGGAACACCACCTTGGAAACAGGATATAAGTGTAAATGATATACTGAATGCAAAGACACTCTCCCCTTGCTTCTTCCTCCTCTCTTGACTTCAATAATACTAACAGCCAGGCCTTCGCTTCTGAAGCAGGTGACTGAAAGTGTCTCTTCTGGAAACTGGGTGAACTCAAGAGAAAAGACTTGAAGTTATTGGAACCATAGTGTTGAGACAGCCAAATGCCTAGGCAGATAAAAAGGGGACCCCAGATATCCTCCAACCTGCCCCACAAGTGTTTACATCAGATGCTTTTGTGCAGATGAGGAAACCTGCCCAGGGCCTTGTCTGAGCATGCCCGCACGCTCACTGGCAGCATGGAGTGGAGCCACAGGGAATTTGCACCTTACAAAAAGAGCCTGCTCTTTTCAGCTCGAGTGGTGGCCTGGTGTTCAAACTGTGAAGTAGGAAACCTGCTAGCAGGACTCTCTCTCTTGGTTTGCTGAGAATTATTTTTCCTTTTTCCTTTTTGCCCCATAAATTCCATTCCCCTCACCCTTCGAAGCGTCTGTGTGCCTGACTTTTCCTGGTCGTGTGACAAAAAAACATTTTTTTTTTCTACGACAGTGTCAATAGTTAAAAGATTACCTAAACAACCCAGCAAGATTACTCTAGAGGTATGTTCTTAGTAGAAAACTTCCACTCACTCAGTCAGAACTCCTAAGTGCTTCTTTTTAAATTTGAGTAGACAGTCAAGTATTACCAGATACCAGAGGAAAGCCTTTAACATGAATGTGAGACAGCAAAACAAAATACACCTCCAGCAACCCCCAGAAGCACCAAGTGACCAAGCAAAGGTCCTTTCTAGGGCTCACTGTGCACATTCATCTCTTACAGCAACTGGGGTGTGCGTGTGTTCTTTCTTAGATTCAAGCTCCATGAACCTGCGTTTTAAGCTCTTTGAATTCATTTGAGCATTTTTTTGATCTGGACCATGTTTAAAAGTCATGACAGAAACAGGAGTGGGTCCTATAGGGAAGCCTCAGGTGTCTGACCGGGTCGGACAGAAACTGGACTGCGTTCAGTAGGTAGGTCTGGTTACCAAAACACAGGAAATCAATGAGTTCATCTGGATCCAAAGATTCTGGAACTCGTCCATCTGGAACTTCAGCAATTTAATGTTTAAAAAAAAAAAAAAAGAACTATGGATCCAGAAGCTATGCTTTTCTAGAGAAATGGGTGAATCTTCCCAAAGGTAACTTACAATTACAGTGGCCACAGTGAGGAAATTCCTTACAAAATGCAAACAGGTGCTTGTCTTCATAGTTACAACAGCTCCAGGGACAAAAAAGACTTATTCATACCTATTTTGAAACCCAAACCAAGGGGGGCCCAAACTAAAGAAACTTGTGAATTTGGATGTCTGCTTTTATTGTAAACAGCCAAGCCATTGGAGAAAAAAATTGTCTATTTTTACACCAGCCATCTGATGAATGCACTCCCTTTGTCTGTACTGTTTCCCCACCAGAAGAAACCACAAAGGCTTCACTTTTGGCATAATAATCAACCATTCCCTCAGAAAGAAAATCTATGAATGGTGGATTTTGGGGGAGGAGGGGGTTCATATCAAATCTGAAAAGTCCCTGTGTTCAATCCTGTCTAATTGACACTTTGACCATTTTCAGAAAAGCATTTGTAAGAATTGGCCCTCTCTGTTTTTTCAGTTTGACCCTGCTTCTCCCATGGTGGCTTCTCAGTGAACTGAAACCTTGCTTCTAAAACCCCTGCTCATTACACGCGCTGCCAATTCTGTTTACCTCTTTCTTGCTGTCATAATCTTTGCTATACCCCAAAAACTCTTGGAAAAACAACAACTACTTATTGGTCTGTCATTCAATTGTGAAAACACACTAACCTAAAAGATTAATTAATCTGTGACTATAAGATTAGAAGTTTCTGTGCTGAGTACAGGCATAAAAAAATTCTTGTCTAATAAGAAAAAATTACATCTATAAGGAAAATCTCAATTTGTAAGACTGTCTCCTTTTCTACACTGGGAACAAAAAGAGGACTAGGTCACTAGAAACTGTTACAATGAAAAAGGCCTTGGTTTAAATCTACATAACAAGCCTTGCCTTTAAGGTACTTTTCCTGGCCATTGTATCTTAACTGGGCCTTTACCTATACCCTTATTTCTCGGTTGAGGCAAATGATGTTATTTAAACTTGAAGTCTAAGCTCTTTACCTCTGAAATGTAAATTTTCTACCTGACCTTAAGTAAGAGACATTCCTTTGGAAATGCAAATTTAGAGAGAGCTAAGGAAAAAAAAGGAACTATTGGGAAATTTGTAAGTGAACATTTCTAAAAGTTTTATCTTTTTCTTCTCTTTCTCTCTCTCTCACACACACACACACACACACACACACATACACACACACATACACACACACATAAAGGAGGGTTTTAGCCATATGGGCAGATAGTCTTGCTTCATTGGCCAGAAAAAGACAATTTTGGATCCAGATATTCTTTAATAAATTAATGAGCTTGTATTACTGTACCTGGCACATGTCTAAAACTTTTAGAATAAAATCATAATGATATGAACAGCAGGCAGGGAAATACTGGATAGAAGAGGGCAGTTCCCCAGCAAAGTCCCCACCAGTAAGCCTGGGCCCATGGCCCTAAATGAGAACTTCACATCTCTGTTTTCCTACCCAAATGTTGCTTTTTCCAAAACTACTCTGGCCCTGCATGTCCCCCATCCCATACCCATAAAAACCCCAAACTCCAGTGGCAGAGGAGCAGAGTGGTGTGGCAGAGACCACATATTGTAACAAGAAAATATGAGACAGGAATGAGACATCAATCAAATACCTTTGAGAAATACATTTGTTTGGTCCAGAAAGGCGGGAGGATTTGAAATACGGGGTTGGGGGTGGATCCAGGCTATAGGAAAATTTAAACATTTTCTGGTCGACAATTGTTTGAGTTTGTCTAAAGACCTGAGATTAATGAAAATGTTCAGGTTAAGATAAAAGAGTGTGGTGACTACGGTACTTCTGAAGTCTCATAGAGGCTGCTTTAGAGAAAATAGATGACAAATATTTCCTATTCAGACCTTTAAAAAGTGCTAGACTCTCAGTTAATCTCTTCAGGATTGGGAGGGCCTGGAAGAAAAAGATCTAGCTATGTTAACAGAGATTCTTTACAAACACAAATTTCCCCCAAGAAGGACAGCTTTGCAAGGCCATTTCAAAATATGGCAAAGAAACATGTTTTGGGGCAAAATATTTTGATTTTCTTCTTTGTCACATATGCCATAGTCAGGTTGGAAAGTAAGTAATGATATATAGGGTTAAATAAAACCCATCTGATGAGAATTTATGGTTTGTAGGGCGTGACTCCCCAGACCCCTTAGGTAGGAATTTGGGCAAGATTAAAAAAATTAAAGCTTAGTCTTCAATAGAGATAATATTTTGCCTCTTCTACAGTTTTTTATCGCAGAAGGACCAAAGGTATTTGGAGCTGTTAATAAACATATTTTGTGCCACACTGACAAATTTACCATGAGAAAACACATGCTTCTAGAAAGTATAATTCATAGATTTATCAGTCTACAGATTACTGGTACAACAGTTCACAATTGCCTGTTTCCTAGTGTTCACTGGAAATTAAGGTTAATAAGAGTTAAGATTCTTAATTATATATAATTGAAATCACTAGAAATAAGGAAAACAAAGCTATATGCAAGTAGGCAGGTAAAATGTGCTTTTGGTAAGAAAAGCTATAATATATGAGGATGTTTTGTTTTGTTCAAGAAAAAGAAGATCAAATTTTATCCTGGTATAGAATGACCGGTTGTTCCCAAATGAGAAGAGAAGAAGTATAGGACAAAAACTGAACGTATAAGAAAGTTATAACAGGTGTATGAAAGATAAATCTTGTAAAAAAAATTTTGTGTTGATCAAGTTGGCTAAAACTAGAAGAGAATTATTTATATGTTTTCTAAAAATTGAGCATTAATATCAAAGGTACACTGATGCAAAACTAGAATTTGTTTCCCTGTGTTAAGGCAAGGTTTTCTTGGAGTATTAGTCTGTTTTTAGTAGGACATCGTGAAAAGTTTTTCTTTACCCTTGAAGTAATTGTCCTAGAAAACAAAGATTCCGCATTTTACTAAGATAATTTCCTATGCTTCATGTTGTCTTCATTAGGTTTTTTGATCGTTTAAACAACTGAGTCCTCTCTATAAAAGATCAAAGTTTTTCTATAACTATGTAATTTTTCTGTATTTGCCTTTAAAGTCTTTAAATTATCACTCTGATTAAAATGAATGACTATTATTTCCAACTGATCTGTGATCCTATTTTGATCAAGTATTTTAAATCTTTTATATTTTTGGCAAGCTTCCAAAAAATCAAATTCTAAATCAAGTATTTTTATTGACCTTAAATTAATTTTGGGGCTTTGCAGATGGGCCTTTGGAACATCTCAAAAGGATATCTGTCCTTATAAAAAGAGAGATGTTAAAGTAATTGGGCCTATTTGATAAATAATATGGAAAGCCTTGTCAAATAATAAGTACTGTTAAACCTTCTTTAAGTTGTATTTGTATGGATGTGTTATTAATATGTGTTCCAGAAATTTTATGAAATTCCTAGAAATCTGACCATCCCATTGGACCAAATGAGAATTCCCAGAACTGTTATGAAGAGACTGATTGATTCATAAAACATCTAACCCAATGTCAAGTAGAACAAGAATTAATTGGTTACTAAGAAAATGCTTTGGCAGATTTTCATGCTATGTCAGCCAGAACTGAAATTGTTTAGATAAGCAGTTTGAACAAATGTCATGAGATTGACTCAAGTCAAATTACCTATGATAACCTATTTAATAAGCAAGCTATTAACCTGATTTGGAAATACAAAACTGACTTTTTTTTTTTTTTTTTTGGAGATGGAGTCTCATTCTGTCACCCAGTCCCCAGTCTCTGGAATGCAGTGGCGCAATCTCAGCTCACTGCAACCTCTGCCTCCCGGGTTCAAGCAATTCTTCTGCCTCAGGCTCCCAAGTAGCTGGTACTACAGGCCCGCACCACCATGCCTGGCTAATTTCTGTATTTTTAGTAGAGATGGGGTTTCCCATATTGGCCAGGCTGGTCTCGAACTCCTGACCTCGTGATCTGCCTGCGCTGGCATCCCAAAGTGCTGGGTGTGCCAGCCAAAACTGACATTTAAAAAAATATAAATTCAATGTTAAATATGGACTCATGGAAAGTACAGATGGCCTCCTAGTCCTTCCTGGGTCCTAAAAGCTTCCATTATTAAAAGCTCTATACTCATCATGGAAGAGAAAAAATAATCCAAATTATGAGGAAAATATTGGTGGAGTGAGTATTCTGAAATGCCTTATCACTAATATTTGGTTTGTTAAACTGATAATGCTGGTAAGGCAACAAAAACCTCAAGTGATACATTTTTGGCACATGCTGGATCATTTGAACACCTATAGACATATTTAATTCAATTGCCACCTTCAGTGCATATTTCCTGGTTTTATAAGTGCTTTTCTATGTGGGAAGGCCAATGCTACAATAGTGAAAAGGTTATTAGAAAATGTCCTTATAGGGCATTCCTGGAAACATCTCTAGCAATATAGGCACTCATTTTACCAGAAAAGTTATAAAACAGTTTAAAAAGGTATTACAAACACAATGGCATTAGACAAAGTTAATAGAATTTGTTGGATTGCATTGGTCAAAGGTCCTACTGATTGATAGCAATCAAATCCACTCCTATAGGAAAAGACAGATTTCATAAAAAGACTCTTTATGAAATAGTTTTTGGAAGGCCTATGTCTCTAATAATAAAATCTCATATATCTCATGTTCTTCTAAACTCTGATATGACTCAAAATTGTGAGGCTTCAGTGCATTTTGCCAAAGCATATTTTCACCAGATAAAAGAAGCCCTTTGCGGCCCACCAGCTGATAACAACCAGATCTTCCATGATCTAGAACCTAGAGATCAGTTCTTTCGGAAACGACACCAAAGAAAGACTGCCCTTGAACTCCATCAGAAGGGACCACACCAAGCTCTTTTTTGCAGCACAACTTCAGGGATTTGAGTCTTGGATCCACATTTCTCAACTCGAGAGAGCCCCTCCAGACCCCTGGGACTGTACATCCATTGGAGACCTCCAGGTAAAGCTTACTAGGAACGTTTTTTTTCCCCAGAAGAAGATGGCATCCTTGATCTAGACAGCTTTCCCAAGACCATGAATAAAGTCTTTTCTCCTCTGTCAACATGAAGTCTTTTCTCCTTTTCCTTTTTGGCCCATGTTTCTTTTCTGTTTATACATGGCAATATAATGTGATAATGAAGATTTCATACTCAATTACTTCTACATGGAACTTAACTGAGTATTGCATATGTCATGTTAAACCTAAATCCTCACATGATCTTAGAGATACTCTGCTCTGGTTCACCCCATAAGAAATTTCATTGATATTCCATGTGCAACATCTAGTTCTTTCTAAACAGCTAGACTTTTAAACTCAAATATTCAGATTGCCTGTTTAAATCTAATAGTAGGCAAAACCTATAATGAGAGTTTGGTAGTTAAATTAAGCCAGAATTGAATTTGAAAAACAAAAGGAATATAATTCGACGTATGTAGGCAAATTTATAACCCTAATCCTTTAGTTGTTAGTATCTTCTAACCATACAATGATTAAAAAATGAGGCCTTAGACAAATATTACTAATGCTGACTCATAATGCTGACTCATAATGCACAAGGCATCTCACACAGGAGACTATCTGTAGGGTTCTTCCAGAATATATTTTTATTTGTGGAGGATTTAACCACCAACCATATATATGGGCAAATCCATGTCTCAGTAATTACAAAATAAGGAGCCACTGGCAATTAAGGGATTCCAAGAGTACTCCTGTCACTCCATAACTAATTGGAAACTGTATATTGGTCTGCAACTCTTAATTTGAACTACGGAATAAAGAGGAATTTACCAGCAGATATGAATTCTTCTTAATGGGTATTGTTGGGTAGAAAAATTCTTCCCCTGGCTTTGTATAAATGTAAAGGAGGTTGTGCTTAGAAATATGTCTCATACATTAGTTACTACAGCTGACTCTACTGCAAAGGCTATAATTGTCCAGCAAACTTCTTTAGATTTTCTTGCTAAAGGTATATTAGGTAACTGGATTGCTTTGACTACCTTTAGGGAGGAATATGTGCGCTAGCTAACACTCCCTGCTGTACTTCAGTAAATTCATGTAGGGTAGAAGCTCAGTTGTAAGAAATCAACAAACAAGCTAATTGGTTAAAACAAGTAGATTTTTCTTCTGGCTTATTATTTATATATTTGATTTATGTTGGTTCAGTTCATGGAGGTTCCTTCAGTCTCTTAGTATCAGCCTCCTGACAGCCATCATAATAGTCTCCCTGGTGCACCTTAACCTCCCCAGAGTCTTACATCCTCTTATGCAGCTATTCATTCTATGTCAAATGGTCTCTTTAAAATTAGAATAATGAAAACATAAAGAGAACATAAATAACCAGTCAACTGTCCTGATTTGTGAACTGTGAATTCCATACTGATACCAATGATGAAAGTGACAGAGAGTGGTGTCAATGCCCAAAGTTTTGGTCAACCTCTCAAAATTGAGAGGCAGACCAAAAGGTGGGGAATTGTTAAATTAAGTTGGCCTAAAATTGCCACGATATGTAGCAAACTGCAACTTAATGTAGTTTGTAAACAAACTGCAACCGAACTTAAGAGTATTTTCTTGTAACAAATATGAGTCTCAGCCAATCACAGCAGCTGAGCTTCAGCCAATCGCAGGCTGCCAACTGATCAAACCATGCCTATATAAGGCAAATTTCTCATCACACTATGTCCAAATAAGGCAAATCTGAGCTGTAACCAATCAAGGTGTTTCTATATGTCACTTTCTTTTTCTGTCTATAAATACTGCCTGCCCACATCACTGGGTGAAGCTCTCTGAACCTCTACTAGTTCAGGATGATGCTGATTCATGAATCATTCATTGCTTAAGTGAATTCTGCTACATTTATCTTATCTATAGTTTGTCTTGTAACAGTGTCTATGATTAAATAATAAAAGTCATCTACATATTTATATTTTATTTTGTTTTCTGCAGTTAGGAAAATGTGTTGCCTGTTGCTTGTTTGTTTGTTTTTTCATGAAAGGCTTTTTTTTCTCAAAATTTTCCCCTTCTTCATAAAACAGTTTTTTAAGCCTGATCATGTTAAAATATTTACACATCCTCACTATAATCTCCAATGGTTAGGCTTATTATTTAATATAAAGATTGAAAAACACTCTAGAAGAAGAAGAAAAATATATAAATAATGCCCAAAATTATTTATCATATCAAATAAAGATACTTTAAAGATTCATTCTTACCTGTCTTCAAAACTTTTGATATTATCTGCCAAGGTTGAAGTGTGTGCAGCCCATAAGTACTTCAACAGATCATGAAACTTACTAAAAGGTGACTGCAAATACTAAGGTAAAGAGGTCAAATTTATTAATATTTGAGCAACTATACAACCCTTCTCCCTGAAATTTAGTCATGTTCAGATATATTTTAGCAATATTGTACATAAAAGAAGAATTTTATTTCTAAGAAAAAGTATATATATGGCCTTAATGCCTAACACTCTTTAAAGAACACAAAAATATTCATTAGTTTTAATAATAGCATATGCATCTATAAGGATTGAACTTCAAGTATTTTCAGAGTTTATATTTTATACTGATCAGGTCTTTATTTTTTCCTATTAACACTGTTAAAAGTACCATAAAATCGTGAGTAAAATTTCTTCTTAAAATGTTTCATTAGATCTAAACTAATGCAATAATCTACTAACGTACTAGTAAATTTATCTTTTCTTCATTGATTTTAGTCAAATTTCTTCCAATATCCTAGTGGACATGAAGATTCAATTAATCAGAAAAGCCTATTAACCATTCAGCAAAATATCCTGTATGCTCACCATTTTTGTATAATGTATTTGAGGCAAGAAGAATGGATAGATTTATGTTAATGCTGTATTGAGGCAGTAGGTGTTAATGACTCATAACACTCTACAATATATTATTAATATATCATGCATAGCAATTTACATTTGCATACTAAGGAAAATATTATGCAATGCACAAAAAAATCCTGGACGAAATTATACGACAAAATAAACTCTCTTCCTATCTCCTAAGAGTATAAAGAAGGAACCTGGTAAAAGGTGTTCCACTTGTTCATTGTCTCAGGGAAGGATGAACGACAGCTAGAAACATCATAACAAAACTTCCTCTCATTCTTGGGTGGGGGCAAAAGCCTGACTTGGTCTGATGATATCCCCATTATACCAGAATCAACCGCAGCAAGAAAGGGTAATGAAGACAGAAAATAATTCAAATCTGTAAGAACAAAATATTTATTATTACTACAAGCACTAACAAATTTCAAAGAGGATATTTTTAAGGAAGGCATAAGTCATAAAAAATTTCACAGACCCAGAAACATGATAAAAGCTAAACATCAGGAAAAAAATATGGAACAAAAATCCTCCTAACGGTCAAATATATAACTTTGATTGCATTTCTGTTAATAACCCTATAGTCATAAATATATAACATATTGGCTAAAGTAGTCGACTATATTTTAAAACAAAAAGTAATTTTAATGGATATCATAATATTAATTTTTCAAAGCATTAAGTAAAAATGGAAGAAAGCTATCAACTTTTCCACAATATGGTACAAAACCTCTCATTATGGTTTTATTGTAAATTGTACTTGTATTTTTATCTAAAATATTTTAACATGATGATAGCTTTGGTAAATGAATGTTTTCTATTTTATACACGTAAGTTTAATTTGTAACCATGATATCACTAAATTTTTATCTTATTTTATCCTTTAAAGCACAAATTTTGGGTAAGTTTTGACAATAGATCATTGGATAATTGGACTGACAATCAAACAAGACTATTTTCACATTTTAAAAAATTTTACCTATATATAACCTATTCCAGCAGACTCAGACATTTTCATTAGTTGGCTATTAGGCTTATACTGATTTCCACTAGAAATCAGTGATGTAGAATATTTCATCCTAGACAGGCATTTGTGAATGGAATCCTATGCCACAGTGTAGCAGGCTAATCCTCCAAACTACTAAACCAATCTAAGAATAACAAACTCTGAATTCTAGATCTGTGGCCACTACTATTTGTGAATCTTTTAAAAGAACAACTAGGGGTAGTAAGAGGAAAATGCTTAAGGATACATATGATGTGTGTTGCTCTGAAAAAGTGAAATTTAATGTGGCCATGTTTCTAACTACTGGGAAATACCTCTAAGGATTTGTGGTATAAATTGTTTTCATTACTAAAGCATAAAATTAAATGAAAGAATTAGAAAATACCTTCTGGTTATTTTAGCATTAAGTATATGATTAAAGCCTGAGATTACTGATTGGTATAACGAATTGCAGTAGGCATTAATCTCTGGCATGTTTATGGGTTTCAATATTAACCACATCTGGTCTGAGCAAAATGAAAAACATCATTTGTCTTGGTGTGTCACTTCTCATCGTTACTTATTCTGGAGATTCTTTGTCATCAGCTGGACCTCCCACCTAACTACCAGAGCTGGCCCCTCAGAGGCCACTGCTTTTGCAGAACCTTGTTTTCCTCCTTCTGTGAAAAGCTGGGTATGTCCTAAGGAATCATTATTGACATTGTGGCTGTTAAATCCCTTAATGTGACCTAAAGGCCATAAGGTACACGGTGAAATAGATTTCTTTTTAAAATAGGAAGAGGATTGTTTTAGTTCTGTCTCTGTCCCTAAGATTTTAGGTTTGAATGCTTTCTTTCAGGAAAGGTTAATATCTGTTTCGCCACTTAAACGAACATACCAGCCCACCAACTGTCCACAGAGATGCACATATGATCTCCAGATTCATAGCCACAGTTTGTCCTTCGGGTTGGATCAGCTAATCTGCCTGGAGGAGAGAGGATGCACAGTTGTATTTCTTATACACATTTTGAAACTGGCTGTAACTATTGCTTAACCACATAGATTTTGCTTGTAGATACAAAAGCATTTATTTCTGAATGATATGTGTTTGTATTCCCATCATTCTTTATCTTTTATTTTTTAGTTTCTAATAAATTTCTTTTCTTTTCCTTAATAACAACACAGTTTTCTACTTTTGAATTATAGGTCCTAAATATTATTTGCGTTTGTAAGGATTCTCTCTTCTATTTCCTCCTCTACCTTCTAATCGAAACTATGAAGCAATATGCATACAGATGAAAAGAGATGATTGAGAGTCAAAACAAACCCCTGCTCCACCGCTTACTAGCTTGACTTTATCTAAATAACCTCTAATGCCTTAGTTTTCTCATCTATGACATGGGGATAATAATATTAACTACATTATAAGGTTGTGATGTGAGGTAAGAAAAAGCACCAAAAGTGTTTCACCTGTAATATGCATTATGTAAATATTAGAAAATAATCATCGTTTTTCTTCCAAATGAAATTGCTCTTTTCTTACCCTCTCTCTCACACACAATAGTTTCTTTATTGGCTGTGTTATCAGTTGGGAGTGGGCAACAGGCACCACTCTTTCTCATGAGCTTCTATCAACCAGAACAAAAGTATCTTTCAATTCATGCATATTTTATCCCAAAATGTAACTTCTGTCTATACACTATAAGGTACCTTATTTCCAAGAGGAAGCAAACATTTTACAGAGAAAGATCTTCATGAACAATGTGACGCTTCTTTATAACCTCATATCATAATTAGAACTTTAAGAAATTCAAACTAATTTGACATCACTTTGTATATCCCCTTGACTGTTTTGTTCATCTCATTGCTTAGAAAGGAGTGTGGCACTTAGTAGAATTTCAACAAATATTTGTGAAATGCTCAATAGATGAGATGTGATGTCTTTTCATAGTTGATAACTATGTCTTATGCCTCATTGAAGTTTCTAATAATAACACACAACCCACAAAAGAAGGATTTGTGGATAAGGAGAAGGATGGGTAGAAAAACAACGATTATAAGGGAAAAGAGAACAAGATAAAGAATCAATTTTTAAAAACACAGTAGGATATATACAGAGTCCAATTTCCCAAATACTTCATAGGTCTATTGGTAGATCATTACAATGAAAACAAGAGTCATTCTTACCTGTCCTGTATTGCCAGCCATACTGCAGAGGCAATCCCCATAAAATATTTTGTTCATTTTCTGGTGCAAATTTTGCAAAATACCTGGCTGTCTGGTTCAATATGATTTTATACATCCCCATTCTCTCAAGGTATACCCAGGGATTAATAATGTACATGCTGTTCTCCACCCTGTAGTCACTGAGCTGACCAGGACTCTCCTTCCACAGAGGGGGCTCTATATCTGAGAGATTGGAGATCCCTGCTAAGGAAGCAGAAAAGGAACCAACTAGTACACAAACCCAGGAAGGAAAAAAAGCCATTATGCCAGAGCTGGGGATTGAGATTGTAGCAGGGCTTTTATTGGAGAATGGAAGAGGAAGTCATGATATTTGCTTACCTCACAGCATATCAACACTTTGCTTTTTTGTTTTCCTGGATAGGGTGAAAATGTAGAAGAAATTGATGTATTAGCTAACATTCAGGACAATTAAATTTTCCAGCCTCTCCAGTGTCAGAATACTGTGTCAGAACCTAAATACAAGGTTAGGCTCGTTTATAACGTATTAGATAAAACTATTCATCAACAAAAACCTTCCAGAAGTTTCCCAGGCTACATTGTGGTTACAAAATACATCACAAATGGCTTTAGAATGCTTCCTTCTCATAAAAATACTTTAACATATTTCATGGAAAATAATAAATAGCTGAAGATGGAAATACTAGGATTTATAATAATCTGCAAATGTGTACTAAAAAATATATGTGATCCAGTTGTAATACAACTTTCTGCTTCAAGAAAGAAGCTTAAAGAATATCCAATTAGCTCAATTCAATAATGAAAGTCAGCCTGCTGGAAAAAAAACCTGCTAGTTAATTCTTAATATCTATTTTTCATTCTTTATTAGTAAAAGAATCATAGAATTTTAGCTGGGAATATGGTCTCCCAGAATTAAGGCTAAATTTCCAATTTGCTTTGCACAAGCAACCATGTGACTAAGTGTGGACCACAGAGACATAAACAGAAATAGTGTCCACAATTTCTGGAACAAGTCCTAAAATGAAAGGCACATGTCAATTCCTCTTCCCTTCCTCCATATTGTGGCTTGGATTATTGATGTGATGATTGAAATTCAAGTCTGACCCCTAAACGCAAGGCGCTATCTTAGGGATGACAGAATGCAAAGCTGGAGGTGGCTTGAGTCCCAGAGGGCTGTGGAGTCAGGAGATGTCCTTGAATTCCTACATCTGAGTTTTACCTGAGCAAGAAACATCCTGGTCTCTTGTTTCAACCACTGTTATTGAAGTTTTATTCACACATAGTCAAAATTATTGCCTTATTAATAGGTAATGCATCTGAAAATCTCAATTATTCACACAATTGATCCCTATGCTTCACAGTAGGTCAATGATACTGCTTGTTCCTGGCATAGTCCACATTAAACATCCTACAGCACGATTCCACTCTTTTTTCCTGTCATATCATTTACCAATAGCCATTTGATAATTAATAAATTTTCCAGATATATTAATATAAAAGGGAATGGTAGGAATTGCTATTATAGATCAAGAACACAATCGTTCTGGAAATTTTAAAATATATTAAATGTTTATAAGAATAAATACATGAATATGTACTGTAAGATGTGTTACTCTAAAACGAAATGCCAGATTGTTCTCAAAGGAGAAATCTTAAGAGCACTCCCTTTAAGGTCAGAAATAAAATAAAAATGACCACCAGCATTATAATCATTTAACTTTTCTTTGAGGATACCAAACAATAAAGTTAGTAAAGATAAATAAATTAGAGGTATAAAATTGAGAATGAAGATGTGCTAGTACTTTTTTTTATAGATGATATGACAGTGTTCAGAAAACATAAGAGAATAAACTAGAAGGGCAACTACAAAGAAAAAATTTACTAAAGTGGTTAAGAACTAAATTACTATATATAAATCAATAGCTTTTATATATAAAAGCAATTGGGAAATATAATAGGTGAAAATGGAAGAAAAGTCCTCATTTTAATGTCAACAAAAGGGCCAACATATAAATGTATAATTATGGTAGATCTGTTTGGAAAAATCTCTAAGACTACAAAAAAAGTTGAACAGTTTTAAAGTCATACAGTGTTTCTCAATAGACTCAACATTATCAACATGTTAATTTATAAATTTGTACAATAAATAAGAAATATTAACAGGATTTTTAGATGTACTTTCTGGAAAGATTTTTAGAACTGAGGCTAAAATTTGCCTAAAAAATAAATTATGAAGAAAATAGAAAAACTCTAATAATAATGGATAATAATAGTGAAAGGAAACTTTCCATAACAGATATTAGAAGATCATTATAAGCCCCCAAAAATTAAAGTAACACACCACAGTCATTGATGTAATAGTGTGACCAGTTACACATTAAATAAAACAAAAATATTGAACTATATTAGAGAAAGATTTTAAACGAAGACCAAAATACAAATGAGAATTTAAAGAGGAGCTATACTGGAACAAGATCTAGACTGCTTCTATATCCACTGGTGGGGTAGTTATTGGAATCCCATATACAGTGGGAAAAAAGTAAGAGTGCATTCTTGATGGAAAGATATTTGTTAAGGATATAAAAGAAATAATGTCAATAGTAGAATCTGGATCTCCTCATGCAAAAATTATTAATAGAAGAGGAAATAAGTTAGACGCTTACAAATAAACCACAAATGAACAGCAAACATATCACAGCATGCACTGATAGTTACATAACGTGATATTCACTCTTCTCTTATTTCTTTGTAAGAACACCCTTAATCCTTAGCACAACAGAGTCTTCCTGGAATAGAGATTATATTATTTAGTCTCACTGCTAGATGTAGCTACGTGATAAAGCTGTGGCCAAATTGTTAAGTTGAAGCTTTCAAGGAATCTCCTTTATACCTTGTCCTTTATTCTTTGTTATTTCTTCCTCTCCTGGCTGGAATGTAAATGTATCTAGAGACTGATGCTGTCTTAGATTATGAAGGAGCAAGAAAAGGTAGGAGAACAATAAAATAGAAGACTTTTGGTTTCTAGTCTCTACAGCTCTAGATTGTCTACTTCTGGTTGCTGTCTCTATGAAAGAAATACAATTTTAACTTAAGGCATTTTTTTTTATGGATTTGTACTGGCTGGAGAACCTAATCTGAACAGACATTCTAATTTTGTTTTTTAACATTTCTGTGCCTCATTTTTTCTTAACTATAAAGTAGAAATAGTTTTACATGCTCCTAAATCCACTAATTATAACTTATTTTCAAGGTAAGTTTGTGATATTTGAAAAGATAATTGGTATTAGATATTGGATAGACAATTATATGTTTGAGTCACACACATACAATTACTCAAACTTGAAAAGATCAATGTGAAATAAATATTAATATCCTAATTTACCAATAATAAAACTAAGACTTATCAGGGTCAAGGACTTACCCAAAATCACATACAGGTCCCAGATGAGAAAGCCTAACTTTGATCCCAGGCCTGCCTGATGTCAAAGCCAGGGCACTTGTAGGCTATGTTGTATTGTGCCACAAAATAATGATGCAAATAATATTATAGGGAAATTTTAACTTAATTAAGAGAAGAAATTGTGTTTAAAAAAATCTGCATTTTATGGCACTCGAAGATATTTTATTCATTTTCCTAGAATGCTAATTGCAAGTGTATATTTAGAGGGCCTTGTTGAGGCAACTGTCAGGAGATTGAAGACAGGGGATCTGTAATGTCAACTTAAGCTTGTTACTAGCAATGTGAATTTGAGGACTCTAAATTTGCTCCTCTACAAAAAGAGAATAGTAAAACCATTCTTTCTTATTACACAGAGGAATGGAAAAACCTAAATAAGAAGATGTAGGCAAAAGGAGTAATAGAGTGTAAAACTATGTAAACATTTTTAAAGCCTTTCATTAAAATTAAACAACCACTCTGGAATATGTTTGATCCATTTCTATATTCTTTTAAATATGCACCTTGACTTATCGACGATTTGGTTATATTATTGAATTAGTTCAGTGCAGTAATCATCCTCTTCCATTTCCCATCCTCAATAACAGTAGAAAAGCTTAGATTCTTTTGTTTGCAAAACACACAGCTCATGGCCACACATGTAGAGTGGTAAGAATCAAAAACTTTTAAAAAAATTGACAAAAAGAAAAGCTATGGTTAACTTTCCTAACATAAAAAAAATTCTTGGCAAATATTCCAAAATACTTAACTGGCTGACACTTAAGAAACAGTATTATCTTACAGTTAATTTGGGGAGTTATATTACCTGTATTTATACAAACATTTTAGTATATTAGAGTAATTATATTTTTCCTGATTAAATATCCTATGGGTATACTTTTTTCTCTGAAAGTGGTTCCTATTTACTCCAGTGTAAAAGGATTTTCACGCTTTTCCTTATGATGAAATATTGAGAATGAAAGCAAAAAAGAAACCACCAAGATGACATCTTCCTTGGAACAAGGATGTGAATATATTTGAAAATCACAGGCTATGAAGCATATTTATCAAATAATATAAAATATACTACACATGAAGACAAAGATATTTACTGAATTCCTTGATGTAATACAGGTTATGCATTACCTTTTTGTCAGGTCTAGAGTCACAACATGGAATATAACTAGATAAGTGATTTTAAAACATCATACTAGAGATATGATTTAAAATCTTCATTGAAAGATAAATCAGGCCAACATGTGACTCTGATTATCTGTAATTTTTCCCCTTTGAGAGAGGACACTGTCAGATGTGCAACTTGGTAAAGAAGGGAAAAGAAGGGGAAGTCACCAGATAATACAACTAAGAGCTGATGAGATGAGGGGTTTTTCTGTGTGCTGCCCCAAACACCTGGATCCTGATAATTACCCAGACAAAATTCAAAATATAACGATTCAGACAGTTAAGGAGAGACAAGATTGTGGAAAAAAAAGACAGATTTGAAAGAGATTTATTAGGGCAACTGTGTTTATATCCACGCTGTAGGCTTTACTAGTTCATTCTTCCTCTGTCCTTTCTTCAGATATTCCTAAACTGACCCCATTCAAGATAACCATAATCTTAGCAAGCAATGATATGTCATAACAGAAATTGGAAAATACATACGAATAAAATGAAAAAATATCCTTAAAAGATATTTTGGGGGAAAATGGGGAAATAAGACAATCAAAATATAAACAACTTATATCACAAGAGAAACTGTACTAGAAGACAGAAAAAGAGCTCAGACACAATGAGATCACAGGGGCACAGGGAGGAGAACATCACACACCAGGGCCTGTCGGTGGGTAGAGGGCTAGGGAAGGGATAGCATTAGGAGAAATACCTAATGTAGACGACGGGCTGATGGGTGCAGCAAACCACCATGGCACATGTATACCTATGTAACAAACCTGCACATTCTGCACAGAATGTATCCCAGAACTTAAAGTATAACAAAAAATAAATAATAAATAAAAATTAATAAAAAAGAAAAAGAGTTCAGACAATAATTACCTATCATCTCAGAAATTATGGACAATAAAGATCACTAAGATGAAGTGTTCCAAAACAGTGATATAAGCTCTTGAAAAAATTGAAACTATCAGAAAAGATGATAAATAGACTTGAAGGGCTCTAGAGATGAAGAGAATATAAAATAGTTACAGGAAACAACAAAAGTGGCAATTACAAATGATATAAATAATGTCAGGTACTTAATATGCTATCCTGAAGAAATCACTCAAAATGAAATAGAAAAGGATAAATATTGGAAAAAGACATGACAATTATTTAAAAGTTTATATATACAGGGAAAGAAAAGGACCAATACACATAATTTTTCTTTCCTACCTGAAGAAAAGAGTAAGAAAAAAGTTGAATAAAAAAATGCAAGGAAGATTTCCTGAAATAAAGAATGTCTTGAATTGGCAACAAAAATAAAATATAAAAAAAGACACTGAATAACCTGCACTGAACCATATCCTGGTGACATTACTGAACATAATAGATGAAGACAGTGAATGGAATCCAGGCAAAGTAAACAAGTCACATACAAAGACAAAATAAACAGGGTCATTCATATTTTGCCACAGCAATAACTCAATACTAAAAGATAGAGTAATTTCTGCAGAGACCATTGAGAAAACAAGTATCTCCTATGAGTTTTATTATAATAGCAATCCCCAAAATTTCCCTGGAAAATTATGTAACGTTGAAAGGATTATGAGTAAGAAATCCACTGAACTCTTCAGATAAAGCACTGGGAGGTAGAAGAAAATGAAGTAATACTTACAAAATCCTGAGGAGCTAGAACTAGCTAGCTAGAACTAGAATTGAATATCCAGCCGAACTGCCAGGTGTGGGGATAAAATATAAATATTTCTGATATGCAAGATCTCAAAAAATGTTCTTCCTCTGAAACTTTCACAGGAAACTCCTGGAATATAAGTTCTACCAAATAAACAGGGGAACCAAGAAAGGGGAAAACATTGAGTTTGAGAAACAGGACATGTGAAACAGAAGAGAGGGGAATTCCCGTGATGTTAATGAAGGGAAGATTGAGATGGAGAGAGCAATCATATTTTGGATCATGAGGATGGGGGATTCCAGAAAGAGTACTTTCAAAAATATTAAATAAAACATACATTACCTGATGACTTTGATGATATTGGAAAAAGTTTTAGAGCGCTATAAAAGTTAGTGATTTGTGTTCAGTACAGAGAAAACTAAAAAAAAGAGAAATTAAGCAATTATTAACTTAAGGAGGAAGAAAAAGTTTGCATAAGAAAGAAATAGGATTATGCTGTGTAGGTCAGGTGCCAATAATATTTACATAACCATAATAATTAAACAATAGATATTTATTTCACCACAAATTTTAGTTAACAATTCTAGGAATATAGGATAAAAAGTAATGTGTGTGTGTGTAGTGTGTAGTGAAAGAGTGTTAAATCTTTCATAGTATGAAATTCAGAGACAGCATCTAAAGAACAAATATAAAAAAATTGGTATAAGAAAACCATTAATAAATGTATATGTTTATGTGTATGTATATACATACACACTTATGCATATATCTATATTACTTAAACTGAAAATATAATTAATTTAATAAAAAATTTGGCTCTGAAAATGAGACAAACAAGAAAGTAGCTGCTAGGGATATAGGATGAAGAATTTGTTCACATTTTAATTAAGGCATTTAAAAATATTTAAATATTTTTTAAAATAAGCCAATACCCTACATTTTTTCACATCCTCAGTAAAACTACAAACATGCCAATGTCTTAAACATTCAACTTTAAAAATAAGAAATTCTCTCTTACATGTACTTAAACCTAGAGCTGTTTACTCTGCGTCCTTGCCCTCCAAATGTGTTTTACTGCTCTACTTTGGAGCAAAATTTCTGAAAAAAAGTTGTATACACTTGTTGTCTCTAAATATTCCTGATGCCATTTTTCCTTAAACCCTAATCCTTTCAGGCTCTAACCTCCACCCACAGATGTATGAATGTCAACAAATGTATACACAAGTACTTGATTATAATTATTGCCCTTGGAATTAAGTGTAAACTCATTCAGCAGAGAAAGAAAGATGTGAGAGATGGTGAGGGAAATAAATCAGTAGGTGGTTCCTATTATGTTAAGTCCTTGCAAGACTGGACTATAAGCAAGAATGGTCTATAAAGAGAGGAGATGGGCCAGGCGCGGTGGCTCACGCCTGTAATCCCAGCACTTTGGGAGGCCGATGTAGGCGGATCACGAGGTCAGGAGATCTAGACCATCCTGGCTAACACGGTGAAACCCAGTCTCTACTAAAAATACAAAAAAATTAGCCGGGCGTGGTGGCCAGCCCCTATACTCCCAGCTACTCGGGAGGCTGAGGCAGGAAAATGGCGTGAACCTGGGAGGCGGAGCTTGCAGTGAGCCGAGATCACACCACTGCACTCCAGCCTGGGTGACAGAGTATCAGTCTCCAAAAAAAAAAAAAAAAAAAAAAGTTACTTGTGGTACTTGTATTGAGTAGTGTTACTTAATAATGGTTACCAAATGCTAACCATCTCTAATCCACATAGGATGTTAATATACCCAGAATTAAATTAATTGAAATCTTTTTAATTTTCGTAATTATATTTTTTATTGTTTGACTCTCAATAGCTATTTAAACAATTTTCTGCTACAATTTTATTTGTTTTGTCTTCTATTGAATTCATTATATCTTCTATCCCTCAATCTATCATAATTTTCTTAAATTTACCTCAGGAAAAAAAGATGCTTTTTTTTTTACAAGTATGCAACAATTATACCATAGAATTCTGCTGACACTGAAACAGAAGTGGCCTAGGGATTATTTAAAAGCATTGCCATAATCTTTCGGTACATCAATTGGTTTACTACATCTTAGACTGAAGCCTTAAAAGAGAGTCTCTTATATTAATTATAATCTGCACCATAGAGTTGAATAATTTAAGAAAAAAATCCCATAGTAATGCAATCTTTCAACAAAGTGCAATATTTTAGCCAGGTAAAATCCACTGTAAATATATCTTTTATGCAAAAATCGATTATTGTTAATATATTTTGACCACCACCCTCTAGTCTTAGTTTCAGGCCTACCTCTCTCACCACTACTGCCTTAAACCCCCACCTCATCCACAACATTCCTTGAAATACTTTCTCCTCTAGGCATTTCTCTTAACTTTATTTTTTCATTTTCCAGTGCTTTTTATTTCTTTGTGTAGATTAGGTTTCTGCCTGGTATCGTATTTCTCCCACTTGAAGAATTACCTTTAATATTTCTTTTACTGTAGATCTGCTGGCAATGAATTCACTCAGTACTTGTTTGCCTGAAAAAAATATGTCCCCTTAATTTTTATTACAGGTATCTTCTCTAGATACAGAATTCTGGGATTGATAGGATTTTGTTCATTTTCTTCGTCGTTTCAGCATTTTAATGATGTCATTTCATGGTCTTCTAGATTTCATAGTTTCTGGTGAGAAGTCAGCCATACTCTTTACCTTCCTTCCACTGTAGGTAATGTGTCTTTTTTTCCTTCTCTCTATTTTTTTTTTTTTTTTTTTTCAGACGGAGTCTCGCTCTGTCACCCAGGCTGGAGTGCAGTGGCGCAGTCTCGGCTTACTGCAAGCTCCGCCTCCCGGCTTCATGCCGGGTTCACGCCATTCTTCTGCCTCAGCCTCCCGAGTAGCTGAGACTGCAGGCGCGCGCCACCATGCCTGGCTAATTTTTTGTATTTTTAGTAGCAATGGGGTTTCACCATGTTAGCCAGGATGGTCTTGATCTCCTGACCTCATGATCCACCTGCCTCAGCCTCCCAAAGTGCTGGGTGTACAGGCATGAGCCACTGGGCCTGACCCCTTCTCTCTACTTTTAGGATTTTCCCTGTCCTTTGCTTTCAGCAGCTTGAATATAATAACCATATCATCTTTATATATACATCTTGTTTAGTGTTCTCTGAGCTTCAGGACTTGTGATTTCATATCTGTCATTAATTTTGGAAAATTCTTAGCCATTATTTCTTCCAAACTTCTCCTGCCCCATTCTTTTCTCTCTGTTATGTTTTTTATTTCTACTGTTAAAAGAAAAACTTTTGACAAATTAAATTTAGCAGAATTTATTTGAGCAAAGTATGAACCAGGCAGCACTTAGAACCAGGAGAGGTTCAGAGAGCTTCACTCAGCAACTTGGGCAGGTAATATTTACAGACAGAGAAAGGATGTGACGTACAGAAACAGCTTGATTGATTCCAGCTCAGCATTTGCCTTATTTAGGCATGGTCTGATCAGTTGACAGCCTATAATTGGCTGAATTTTGGCTGTGATGATTGGCTGAGACTCAGCTACTTGTTAAAAGAATATATTCAAATTATGTTGCAGTTTGTATATACTGAGTTAGGTTGCAGTTTAATACAGAGTAATTCAAAGTACAGAGGTAACTTTAGAAGAAATCCATTTGGTTTAATACTACTCTTTATTTATCTTTGTATTTCATATTTGGTAATTTCTAGTGAACTATTTTTAAGTTCAATGACATTTTTGCCTCATCTGTGTTGAGTTTATGGATGAGCCAGTCATAGGCATTTTTTGTCACTGTTACTGTGCTTTAGATTGCTAGCATTTCTATTTGATTTCTTATAATTTCTCTCACTTTGCTGAAACTACCTGTATGATCTTGTATGTTGACCTCCTTTTCAAGTGGAGCCTTTAGCATAATAAATTTAAATTCTTATGTCATATTTTGAGTCTAGTGCTAATTCATTTGTGTCTTGGGAATGTTTGCTTCCTAGGCTTTTCATATATCTCCTAATTTTTTGTTGAATATCGACACCTTGTGTAGACAATAGAAAATGAGATAAATAGATTTTTGCTTGGATACAGGCATATCTTTCTTTCTGTTTGATCTTTCTTTAGCACAAGGGTTTTGTGTTAATCTAACTGAGCTGGATATGAGGATTTTTGTTTCTGTGGTTATACTCCGTGAACCACAGGCCTTAAATTCCTCTCCTGGAGCTGGTTTACCAGAGAATTTTTCTTAATATCTTCTCTTTGTTCAGGCTTAGACTTTCCCACTGTGATGAAATTCAGAAATTACATCTCTTGTAGCTTGCCAGCACTATTTCATGTTTACCTTTACTGGACACTTGTTAGCCTGCTGAAGTGGAATATAGGGGTCATAGTACAGAACTCCATTAGGACCCTTTATCTCCTATTCTCAACAACTCTACAGGTTAAGCCTTTTTCGCTCATAGTGGGAAAAGGGCAGGGCTTCTCTCTGTCGACCAGGCTGGAGTGCAGTGGTGCGATCTCAGCTCACTGGAACCTCCACTTCCCAGGCTCAAGCAATCCTCTTGCCTCAGCCTCCCAAGTAGGGAGGGACTACAGGCATGCCACCATGCCTGGCTAATATTTGGGCTTGTTTGTTTGTTTGTAGGGCAGGGTTTCACCATGTTGCCCAGCTGGTCGCAAACTCCTAGGCTCAAGAGATCCACCCAATGCCTCGGCCTTCCACAGTGCTGGGATTACAGGTAGCACGAGCAACACACATGGCCCCAGTATTTTTCACTAGTGAAGTTCATGTGAGGTGAAAGGAAAGAGGAAGCAGGAAGATTGGTCCCTGGTGTTTGGATTGGCATAAGATTTACATGATGTCAATTTAATTTCCACATTCACTATATATGCCTAATGGTAGGGGTGAGGTATAACTCTTCCTTGATTTGCCTTTCAGTGGCAGCTATCTCCCCCTTTCCTTTTGAACTTATGTCTTTTGATAGCTTCAGTGTTTTCTTTCCTCAGAATTCAATACAACCTGTCTTTGTCCAAAGGTAGGTTAATATTTATTGTTCCTTTTCATGTGTTGTTGGTTCTAAGTTTCCAGTTCATTTAGTTGATTTCTTGAGAAACGCATACAATGATATCTTGCCTGCCCTTTATTGTTCAAACAAAAATTGTTTCCAAAGTCCTCATGTTCTTTTCCTGAATCATAATCAACAGCTAGAGGCATACCATTCTGTCAGCAAAAATGATTTTTTTTCCAAATTTTCAATAAAATGGTAATATCAAACATTCTCAATCACATATGACTTCTTTCAAATATCCGAACTTGGAGTCCCTTAGACTCAGCTTTTCTTTGCTACACTGAAAATTTGTTGAGCTTCTTCCATTATGTCCTGTGCTCCATTTTAAATAATAGACAAATACAGTCCTCATTGTCTTCGCGGATATTTTATCTATTTATATCTCTTTGACTTAACTCACAGTTATTATACCTTTTCCTTGACGCACTGTCTTCCCCAGTAGGTAGCTCCTGGGCATGTTCATTCACTTATGGCTCATAAATCACGGGGCAGATTTAACAAGATGCAAGCTACTCCCATTAAATGCCCTATTCACACCATGTTATATCACCATCACGCTATCGACTTTCACTCTACTCTTCTGGTGATTGCCAGGGATTTGTAATAATACTTTCCCTAGATTAAGTAAACTATTTGATACCTCACTCTCTGGTTTTTATTCATATCTTCTACAACTAATTATATTAAGAGAATCAAAACTAGTTCTCAAAATTACTCAGGTAGCAATAGGAACATTTTCCGTGATGGTTTTGACATTTGCTCTCCACTGATAATGTGGATCCATAATCTTGTATGAGTAAGATCACTGTGGTAGGTGCAAAGTAGCCACAAATTGTTTGCAGCTCCACTCATGATAAATAACACTCATTTCTCTGCTTCTTCAGTTATAATAATTTGTGATTTGCTTTCATCAATAAAATGTGGTAAAAGTGATGTTGAGTAACTTTCAAGCCTAAGATTGAGAGGCCTTACAGTTTCTGCTCTCGCCCTCTTAGAATACAGACACCAAGTGAACAAACTCCAGTTTGTTGAGGAAGCATTACTAGAAAACCAACTGACAGCCAGACGACCAGAAGACATGAGACCATCCTAGGCCATCCAGTTTCAGTCTAGTCATCACGTGACTAAAGCTACATGAGTGAACCCAGATGTAACCAATAAACCTGTCCATCTGAGTCCAATCCAAATTGCTGACCCACAGACTGCAAGCTCGTAAATGTGTTTACAAGACACAAAATTTGGGGGTAGTTTGTAACAGCGGTAAATAACTCACAAAACCGCAAGGGAGTTTGAAAATCAGAAGTTTTTTAGATTTTAAAAATGTAATATAAGCATTATGTAACCCCCTGAGCAGAAGCTGAAATAGGATCCTGTAATCAAACACATGAAAGTTTCTGCAATGAAATGTATGAACAGTAACACTTAAGGAGCTAAAGACTACAAATCATTGTGGTTTGTTTATGTAATACTGAGCTGATAAAAAAAAGTAATAGTCTTTTTAACTTCATTTCATGAAGAATAAAATTTGAAATTTGAAATAATCAATTAGGTCTATAGTTTATCTGAAATACATTTTGTTATCCATCATAAAAATTACATACAAATCTCCCTTTACAACATTCACTAATTCACAAGGTGGTACTGTGTATTACTCTATTGTAATGGTGACAGCTGAGTACACACTATGATTTTTATAAAACAGTCAATAGAAATTTAAGAAATTGTATTTGCTATATCACAGATCTTTAGAGCTTATTTATTTTGCATACCTGAAACTTTGTACACTTTTACTATTATCTTCCCATTTCCCTTTTCCCTCAAACACCATTCTACCCTCTGCTTCTACATTATAAGATTCCATATTAAGTGAGATCATACAGTATTTGTCTTTCTGTGTCTGGCTTGTTTTACTTAGCATAAAGTCCTCCAGGTTCTTTCGTGTTGTTGCAAATGGCAGGATTTTCCTCAGTTTTTAAGGCTGAATAATATTCACATGTATGTGAATGTATTTATACATGTGGTATGTGTCTGTGTGCACACATATACATACCACGTTTTCTTTATTCATTTATCTGCTAGTGGACATTTAGATTTTTCCATATCTTGACTATTATTAATAATGCTGCAGTGAACATAGGATTGCAGATCTATCGTACAGTATAGTGCCTATAGCTAAAAATACTGATCATACAATTAAAATTTGCTAAGAAAATTGATTTTGGTTAAGTGTTCCTACCACACATGAACAAATATAATGATAATAATTATAAATGGGGCAGGAGAAAACTTTCACTATTCACAATAGCAAAGACTTAGAACCAACCCAAATGCTCATCAATGATAGACTGGATTAAGAAAATGTGGCACACATACACCATGGAATACTATGCAGCCATAAAAAAGGATGAGTTCATGTCCTTTGCAGGGACATGGATGAAGCTGGAAACCATCATTCTTAGCAAACTATTACAAGGACAGAAAACCAAACACCGCATGTTCTCAGTCATAGGTGGGAATTGAACAATGAAATCACTTGGACATAGGGAGGGGAATTATCACACACCGGGGCCTGTCAGGGGGTAGGGGGCTGGGGCAGGATAGCATGAGGAGAAATACCTAATATAAATGACTAGTTGATAGGTGCAGCAAATCAACATGGCACATGTATACCTACGTATCAAATCTGCACGTTGTGCACATGTACCCTAGAACTTAAAGTATAAAAAAACGAAAAGAAAAGAAAAAGAAATTAATCCTAGACAAAGAAAAAAAATACTGAATGTCTTTAACAGAACCCAAGTCACCTCTTGAATGCTTTGCTGCTTATAAATTTCTTCTGCCAGATGCCTTAAATCATTTCTCTCAAGTTCAAAATTCCACAAATCTCTAGGGCAGGGGCAAAATGTCACCAGCCTCTTTGCTAAAACATAACAAGAGTCACCTTTGCTCCAGTTCCCAACAAGTTTCTCATCTCCATCTGAGACCACCTCATCCTAGATTTCATTGTCCATATCTTTACCACAATTTTGGTCAAAGCCATTAAACCAGTCTCTAGAGAGTTCCAAGCTTTCCCACATTTTCCTGTCTTCTTCTCAGCCCTACAAATTGTTCCAATCTCTGCCTGCTACCCAGTTCCAAAGTTGCTTCCACATTTTCGAGTATCTCTTCAGCAATACCCCACTGTACTGGTCCCAATTTACTGTATTAGTCCATTTTCACACTATTGATAAAGACATACCTGAGACCGGGCAATTTACAAAAGAAAGAAGTTTAATGGACTTACAGTTCCACGTGGCTGGGGAAGCCTCACAACCATTGCAGAAGGGAAGGAGGAACAAGTCATATCTTACACGGGTGGCAGCAGGCAAAGAGAGATGGCTTGTGCAGGGGAACTCCTCTTTATAAAACTCTGAGATCTTGAGAGACTTATTCACTATCACAAGAACAGCACAGGAAAGACCTGCCCCCATGAGTCAATGACCTCCCACTGGGTCCTTCCTACAACATGTGGGAACTCAAGATGAGATTTGGGTGGGGACACAGCCATGCCATATCATCATTCAAGGAATTTGACCTTAATTCTACAAGTAATGGGAAATAATTTTGGCATTACAATTATTATTATTTTTAGTGATAAATTATAATTGCATACATTTGTTGATGCAGTGTGATGTTTTGATATATGTATGCAATGTGGAATGGGTAGGTCAAGCTAATTAAGATACCCATCACCTTGCTTCCCAGTCATTTTTTATGGTGAGACACTTGAGATTTACTCTGTTAGTTATTTTTGAAATGTATAACACATTATTATCAAGTATAGTCACCCTGCCTTGTAATATATCTCAAAACCTACTCCTCTTGTTTCTCTGAAACTTTGTATCCTTTGATCAATAACTCCCTATTCCCTCCCTCCCCACCACCCCCAACCTCTGCTAACCATCCTTCTACCCTCTACTTGTATGAGTTCAACATTTTTAGATTCCACCTATAAGTGAAATCATGTTCTTTCATCTGTCTTTCCATGCCTTATTTAATTAACTTACCATGATGTCCTACAGTTTTATCCATGTTGTCACAAATGATAGAATTTCCCTGTTTTTTAAGGCAGAATAGCATTTCATTGTATATATATGCCACATTTTCCTTTTCCATTCATTTGCTGGTAGACAGGTGGATTCTATATTCTGGCTGGTATGACTAATGCTACAATGAACATGGGATTGCAGATACGCCTTCAAAATATTGATTTCAGTTACTTTGGATATATACCCAGAACTGGGGTTACTAAATCTCATGGTAGGTTCTATTTTTAGTTTTTTGAGGAAACTCTATATTGTTTTCCATGATGGCTATAGTCATTTACATTTCCACTAACAGTATACAAAGGTTCCCTTTTCTCCACATCCTCTCCAACACTTGTTTTATCATTTTTATAAAGACCATTCTAACAGATGTGATATTTCATTGTGGTTTTAATTTGCATTTTCCTCACGATTTGTAATGCTGAGCATTTTTTCACGTACCTGTTGGCCATTTGTATATCTGAATAATGATTGTCAATGTCATTTGTTATTTTTAATTGGGTTGTTTCTTTTCTTGCTATTGAGTTATTTGAGGTCCTTATATATTTTGGATATTAACCTTTAATCACTTGTATAGTTTGCAAGTATTTTCTCCCATTCTGTGGTTGTCTCTGCACTTTGTTAATGGTTTTCTTTCCTGTGCACAAGTTTTTTAGTTTGCTGCTGTTTGATTTGTCTGTTTTTGCTTTGTGGTTTATGCTTTATGTGTCATATCCCAAATATTGTTGCCCAGACCAGTGGCATTGAGATTTCCTCTATATTTTCTACCAGTAGTTTTACATCTTCAGGTCTTATATTTGTCTTTAATCCATTTTGAGTTGGTTGCTGTATATGCAATAAGACAAGGATCTAGTTTCATTCTTCTGCAAATGGATATCTAATCTTCTCAACATCATTTATTTGAGGCTATCCTTTTCTCATTGTGTATTCATAGCACTATTATCAAAAATCAATTGACCAGGAATTCATGAGTTCATTTCTGGATTTTCTAATAGTACCATGCTGTTTTAATTACCATAGCTTTACAAATGTGCTTTAAAATTAGGGAGTGTGATGACTCCAGCTTTGTTCTTTTTGTTAAAGATTGTTTTGTTTGGTGTCATTTGTGGCTGCATACACATTTAAGGGTTGTTTTTTATATTTCTGTGAAAAATTATTGTGGAATTTTTTTTTTGAGACAGAGTCTCGCTCTGTCCCCCAGACTGGAGTGCAGTCACATGCAATCTTGGCTCATTGCAAATTCCATCTCCTGGGTTCAAGCGATTCTCCTGCCTCAGCCTTCCAAGTAACTGGGACTACAGGCACATCCCGCCCCACTAATTTTTGTATTTTTAGTAGAGATGGGGTTTCACCATGTTGGTTAGGCTGGTCTCAAAAGCCTGACCTCGTGATCCACCCGCCTCAGCCTCCCAACGTGCTGGGATTACAGGCGTGAGCCACTGTGCTTGGCCTTGTGGAATTTTCATAGGATTGAATCTATAGATGTCTTTGGGTAGTATAAACATTTTCACAATATTAATTCTTCCAGTCCATGAACATGGATATATTTCCATTAATTTGTGTTTGCTTCAATTTTTTTCCATCAGTGTTTTGTAGTTTTCAGTATACGGGTCTTTTACTTGTTTGGTTAAATTTACACCTAATTATTTAATTATTTTGCCCTTATTGTAAATGTGATTTTAAAATTTGTTTTAGATGGCTCATTATTAGTATATGAAAATGCAAGTAATTTTTGTATGTTGATTTTGTATGCTTCAACTTTAGTGAATTTGTCAGTTCTAACAGTTTCTTGGTGGAATCTTTAGGGTTTTCTATATACAAGACCTTGTCATCAGCAAATACAGGCAGTTGGAAAGAAAGAACTTCTTTCTTTCCAATTAGGATGCCTTTTATTACTTTTGCTTGCCTAATTACTCTGGCTAAAATTTCCAGTACTATATTAAAAAAGAAGTAGTGAGAGTGGGCATTCTTATCTAGTCTCTAATCTTAATGAGAAAGCTTTCAATTTTTCACCATTGGGAATGATACTAGCTACAGGTTTGTCATATATGGCTTTAAATATGTGGAAGTACACTTCCTGTATACCTAATTTGTTGAGAATTTTGATCATAAAAGCATGTTGAGTTTTGTCAAATATTTATTCTGCATCTATTGAAATGATCATATAATTTTTATTTTTCATTTATTAACCTGGTGTTATTGATTTGCATGTATTGAACTACCCTTGCATCCTGAATCCTGTCTTATAGTAGTATACTCTGTTTCTACCTCCTAGTCATTTAATAATTGCTTTATGAATTTAGGTGCTCTAATGTTGAGGGCATACATATACAATTGTTATTTCCTATTGGTGAATTAACCTCTTTTATCATCATGTAATGATCTTTTTTGTCTATTTTTATAGTTTTTGATTTAAAGTTCATTTTTTTATATAAATATAGGTGCCTTTGCTTTATTTTGATTTCCATTTTCATGGAATATCTTTTTCCATCCCTTTATTCATAGTCTATGTGTGCCCTTACTAGAAAAAGGGGTCTCTTGTAGGCAGCATATAGTTGTATTTTTTTAATGTATTCAGTCATTCTGTATTTTTATTGGATAATTTAATCTATTTATATTCAAGGTAATTATTGATAGGTTAGAGCTTGTGTATTAATCTGTTCTCATGCTGCTTATAAAGACATACCCGAGACTTGGTAACTTATAAAGGAAAGAGGTTAAATTGACTCACAATTCCACACTGCTGGTAGGCCTCAGGAAACACAATCATGGAGGAAGGGGAAGCAAACCTGTCCTTCTTCACATTGTGGCAGCAAGGAGAAGTGCTGAGCAAAAGGAGGAAAAGCCCCTTATAAAACTATCAGATCTCATGAGAACTCACTCACTATCATAAGAACAGCAACATGGGGGTAACCGCCCCCATAGTTCAATTTCCTTTCACTGGGTCCCTCCCATGATACATGGGGATTAAAGGAGCTACAATTCAAGATGAGATTTGGATGGGGACACAACCAAACCATATCATTATGCCCCTGGCCCCTCCCAAATCTTATGTCCTAATATTTCAGAACACAATCATGCCCTTCTAAAAGTATACCAAAGTCTTAATTCATTCCAGCATTAACTCAAAAGTCCAAGTACAAAGTCTCATCTGAGACAAGGAAGTTCCTTCCACCTATGAGCCTGTAAAATCACAAGCAAGTTCGGTACCTCCTAGATACAACAGGGTATAGGAACTGGGTGAATACACCCTCTCCAAATGGGAGAAATTGCCCAAAACATAGGGGCAACAGACCCCATGCAAGTCCAAAACCCAATGAGGTAGTCATTAAACCTTAAAGTTTCAC
Source organism: Hylobates moloch (assembly GCF_009828535.3). Lineage (NCBI taxonomy): Eukaryota > Metazoa > Chordata > Mammalia > Primates > Hylobatidae > Hylobates > Hylobates moloch. The sequence continues at coordinate 145,230,585 of NW_026652277.1, read as the reverse complement.
AACGATCTCCTTTGACTCACTGTCTCATATCCAGGTCACACTGAAGCAAGAGGTGGGCTCTCATGACCTTGGGAAGCTCCACCCCTGTGGCTTTGCAGTGTACTGCCCCCATGGACTGGTGATGAGTGTCTGCAGCTTTTCCAGTGTACTACCCCTGTGGACTGGTGATGAGTGTCTGCAGCTTTTCCAGGTGCATGGAGCAAGCTGTCAGTGAATCTATCATTCTGGGGTCTGGAGGACAGTGACCCTTTTTTCACAGCTTCACTAGGTAATGCCCCAGTGGGGACTCCATATGGGAGCTCTGACCCCACATTTTCCTTCCACACTATCCTAACAGAGGTTCTCCATGAGTGCTCCACCCCTGCAGAAAACTTCTTCCTGGACATCTAGGCATTTCCATACATCCTTGGAAACCTAGACAGAGGTTACCAAACCGCAATTCTTGACTTATGTGCACCCAAAGGCTCAACACCACATGGATGCCACCAAGGCTTGGCATCTGTGCCATCTGAAGCCATGGGCTGAGCTGTACTTTGGCCCATTTTAGCCAGACTGGAGCAGCTGGAAGGCAGGGCACTAAGTCCCTAGGCTGCCCACAGCAGGAAAAAATCTGAAATATGCTGAAAGCTTTGAATGTGATCTGTTTCTTATCTTTTGCTATTGTTAGTATTCTTTCTTTGTCTAAATTTTCACAATTTGATTATAATGTGTCTTGGTGAACTTCTCTTTGGGTTGAATTTTACTGGCAGTCTCTGAGCTTCTATATCTGAATGTTATCATCTTTCCCTAGATTTGGAGATTTTTCAGCCACTATTTTCTTAAATATGCCTTCTAGGCCTTTATATCTCTCTTCTCCTTCTGAAACTCCTATTATGTGGTGGACAGTTTTTGCTTGATGGTGTCCCATAATTTATGTAGGTCTTATTTATTCTTTTTCATTCTTTTTTTCTTTTTATTTCTCTGATTGGATAATTTCAAATGTCCTGTCTTTGAGATCATTACCCTTTCTTCTGCTGGATCAAGTCTGCTATTTAAACTACCTATTGGATTTTTCTCAATTGTTATATTCTTTATCTCTAGGATTTTTATTTTTTATTTTTTACATTTCTTTGTTAAACTTCTAATTTTGTTGATGCATTGCTTTCCAAATTTTATTTATGTTTCTATTTAAATTTTCTTAGAGCTTTCTGAATTTCTTTATAGGTTGATTCTGTGGAATTATTTTTTGGTCATTTTATAGATCTCCATTTCTTCCAGGTCTATTATTGGAGCTTTATTAGTTGTTTTTTTTTTTTTTTTTTTGGTGGTATCATATATTTTCCTGATTTTTCATAATCTTTGTGTCCTTACATTGATACCTGTGTGTTTTAGCAGACAGCCACCTCTTCCAGCCCTTACAGGTGTTCTTTGTTGGTGATAGACCTTTACTATATAGTCTAGCCTGGGATTCTGGAGGAATCAGCTAATAGCAACCTCAGACAGGCTAACGGTGGTTCAGGTGTCCTAGTTGGGCTGGTTCACTTCCTGTGCTCTGAGGTCTAATGGTACTGCTGGTTGTACTCTGTGGTTTGGTGAGACCACTAACTGGACTCTACTGTCAAATGGGGCTTCTGGCTGGACTCTATGCTTGTCTCTGAATGGGCAGGGTTGTAGATTTTCTTCCTTGGCTGGATGATTCTGTTGCTCAGAATCTGTAGTTGTGCAGGACTATATGCTGGGCTCTGAGACTGGATGAAGTGGCTGGGGTAGCTGCTCAACCACATAAGATTAGCAGGGACAGAGGCCATGTTTCATAGATATGCACGTAGTCTTGCCTCCTGGACTATGGTGGGCTTAAGCAGAGCACCAAGGCTTTTTGGAGTCACTGCTCTTCAGTTTAGGTTGAGTGGGGCCACATGCTATCTCTGTGAGTATCAAGGCTGTATGGAGTAGCTGGCTAGGGACTCAATCCTGCAAACTTGTGGACTGTGTTCCTGTAGCACTATGCTGTTGGCTAGTCATGATGTAATCCTGCTGGTACTCCCAATGTTTCCCATAGGCTGACAGGAGTGAGATTTCTATGAAGGGTCCCAGAATTGTATGGAAACTGAATGTCTACCTCCAACTCATTTTTCTCACTGTAGAAACCATGGGTCTATGGGAATCCTCTGTGTGTGGCACTGTACTGTCTTGGGGTATGGGTGGTGCAGTCAAAGAGAACCATTCCTCTGATCCCCTGAACATGGTTTTGCTCGCTTTGTGGTCCAAGTGGATCTCTCAGCCTCACTCCTGAGTTCTGGGATTTCCCACAGTTATTCTTGTCTGTGGGCAGTTGCTAGTTGGATTTCCGTGGGGAGAGAGTGGAGGTGGAGAACTTCAATTCTGCCATCTTGCTGATGTCACTCCAATTTTGGAATTTTTGACTGACTTGTTCATGTTTTACTTTAGAAGCATATTTAATGACTGATGAATGTAATTCAATCCCAACAAATCCAAAAGTTATGATTTGGGAACTTGGCCAGAGATTCTAAAATTCATGATAGAAAACAATCATGGCCAAAAATTTCTAAAATATCAAAGTTACACACCAAAAAAATTGTTTTTCAGTTTCCACTGGTGAAGCTTTTCAAATATATGTTTAGAACACAAGCTAGAAATATCTCTGCAGTAACAAAAATCATAGGCCAGAATGAGGCTGAGTATTGACAATGATCCATTCCATCCACCGGAGAAAAGTTAATACACATGCATACATACAAACACACACACACACACACACACACACACACACACAAATGCGTTCATACAGTAAGCCATGCCTATAATTGGAGATGAATCCCTATGCAAAGTCTATCCCATTTACCATTGCTACACTGTGTTGCTCTAATCCAGAAATTTCCCACTTCCAGAAGTATACTCCGTAATCACAATAAACTAGAGCATTCTCTATAAAACTCAGTATGTTCCAGGCCGTATGCTAAGTGCTTTACATACATTATCATATTGAATCTTCCCAAATAGTGAATATTCCTAAGATAACAGACGTATTTTCATCCTCACTTTATGGATTAGGAAGCAGAACTTTAGAGAGTTTAAGTCTTCGTGCAAGATTTAGGTGAGTATGTGCTTAAATATGGATTTGGAATAGCTAAACAGAAGATATATTTTCTTAATTTATAATAGAATTGCTGATAGTTGACAATTTTTTATTGACGTTATATGAACATTTCAGTATCTCACTCAATGTTTTTGCTATGAACCACAAATTTTAAAGGTGACTATTAAAAACTGCTTACCAAACCACACTCACACACTGCAAGAAAAGCAATGTAAAAGTCTTAAAGATGTTTTGTTAACATTCATGTTAAATATTTGTGCTCCAGATATTTTAAAAATGCAAATCCATAAAATTATATTTTATGAACAAATTTTAGTATTATTTTATGATGATATTAACCAGAACAGCAGCTCCAAGAAACTAATCATCAGGTGGTGAATTAGACCATCATTTATTTATTCATGTCAGACAAAGTGTTAGGTTCCAAGACAATGGTGAATATGAAAACTATGTGAAAATTATGTACCATCCTGCCAATGAGCACATTCACATGGTGACAATCTAATTTCCTAAAACTGAAATGGACTGCTTTAAAATAGCTCTTCACCATTCTCCAGAAAACACATTAAACATGTTTTACTTTTCTTTTAATAAGAGAAGCAGGAGTAATTTAAGACTCAGAATTACTAAGTGTCCTTTTCAAGAGTGTAAGTAAAAAAATATGTGATTAATTGTGAAAAGCACTACTAGCACTAATACTAATTCTCAAGTTATTTAATTTATATTAAGGTCTTTCTAAAAATTAAAACATTCTAAAATATGTATAATTTTCATACATGGCAATCAAAGGTAGATATTATTTTCTTCTTTGATGTATTTTCATACAAAGGCACTGTGGAGCCTGTTGATATGGTCTCAGCATAGAGGTCTTATTTAGCCATGCCTATCTAAGCACATCATACCAACCCTGGTTTTGGCTAATCAGGGCACATGCCCAGCAGGCAATGAGTAACAGTGTTCAAATGCTGCCACCATTCGGCTAAAGAAAATAGGCACCAGGTCCCAGGTAAAAGGCAGAGAGGGGAAACATAAAGAGGCTGACATAATTTTATGTTTCGAGGGAGTTTTTTTCATTTTAGGTTTGCTTCATTGTAAAAACCATTGAAATAAATTACAAGAATTTTTATATGCTAGGGTCTTTCCATTAATAGTTTTCATTAATGAAGTTTTCTGCTCATGCTACTGGGGAAAAACACGTAAAGAATAAAATAATTTAAAAATTAGGTAGTTAAATGTTTGATGATCTAACCTTGATTAGTTTACTTCCTTATTCATTTATTTATTGACTTAGGCAAGTGGCCCTAATGATTCAAAACAAAATCAACAATTGAACAATTTAGTGGTAAAATTTTGGTAGACAACCTTCTGTATTCTTTCTATGCATATTTAAATTTCTTTTACCAGAAAGGAAATATATCATGCAGTTTGTCAACATTTATTTACATATAATTTAATCCTTTATGTTTTATCCAGAGATATTGATAAATTTTTTAAAATGCCAGTTCTTACAGACTTACTTTGTTTTTCAACGTTGACACAATACTATACTGTAAGTTCGTATAACCAACCTCTTAGCATGGAAATTTTAATTGGTTGCAAATTGCAGTCAATATTATTTGCCATTTTATTCCCGGTATCTCACATAGTGCCTGGCACATAAAAGGTGACCAAGAATGTTTACTTAAGAAAACATGTGCATCTACAGTAGGAAAACTTTCTTTGGGTTAAAATATATATCACTTGAAATTAAATTTTGAGAGACTTTATCACATGGAATTCTAAGAAGGATATATTAATTTATACTACCTCTCTTATGAAATAAATTTGCACATCTCACTAACTCTCAACAATTATATTATAAATCATTGTAATGTTTGCCTATCTGATAAAATAAAATTTTAATTGTTTTCTTTTGTATTCTTCCTTTAGTGAGATCAACAGTCTTTACAAACTATTTTTAGCTAGTTTTTTTCTCTCAGATTAATTGACTGTTCACTCTGTTTAGCTATTTTTCTAAGTTATTTCTTTTTCTTAATGACTTATGAAACCTATTTATGTAACATGGTCTGGATATTAAAATTTTCTCTGTAATATGAGACAAATATTTCAACTTGGATTGTGTTGACTTTACAAGGATTATTAAATTTTTCTGATGCAATTATGTCTTCATTAAATCCAACATGTAAATTTATTATATAAACAGTTTCTCAGAGAATTAAGATGGTCAAAAATAAAAGAATAATTGTTATTTTAAAATATTAGACAAATTAAATGAATCAACCCATTTTATAAGGATATTGGGTACTATAATTTAATTTGCTTGAACAGCTGTTGGCATGTTCATAATTGTAAAATTCTGCCAAATTAATGTTAGCCCATCTGTCTAGGCATTCCATAGTAAGTAAATTCATGCCTTGCATAAACTATACTATTATTTTAACATTATGTTTCTTGTGCTACCCTTTATGTTAATATTATATTGAAACTATGATAAAATAAAGAAGATATTAACCCTGTCTAATGTCTAAGTATTTACCAAATTTTAGGATATTTCTTGAACTTTTGTTACATTTATATGCCACCTACTAAAATTTTTAAATTGTTCTAAAGCCCTCCAGTTCTGTTAGCAGGTCTTTTTTTCTAGTGTGACATGAACTCATACATAGTAACATTGTAAGCATGGCCATTAACTTGACTCAAAGTTAAAGTCTATTTGTAAGATAAACTTTAGCAAAACAGTTTTTTCATAAGGAATTGACATATTTTAATAATATAGAATTACATTTTCTCTAGAAATCCTTCAGTTTCCCTTTTTCAAAATGATATCAGCAATATATTAGTAATTATAAACCAATAAGCATAGAAGTTAGCATTATAATGAATATACCATTAGAAACTGGGATTCCTTTCAGATTGTTCACTCGTTTGAGCTCAGAGGCCCCGTGTTCATCATAGGATTCAGAGGAAAGTAAGCCAAATATGACAAAGATAATGTGCAAGGAATGACACAGAGCAAATTTCCACCTGAGTTTTGGCCCATATTTTGGCCAATGAAGGTCTGCATATGGGTTAAAGAAGTTGGGAAAAGACATAAAGGACAGGTAGATGATGTACAGATTGAGTGAAGATCCAATTAACTATGTATTCCAAATCTTGACAACAAATACTTCTCATTTTCTGTAGAAATGTAGTGGACAAACAGACCACAAACAATGAATGGGACCTCAATTAACCAGCTCTGGGCACAGAAGACTGCTGGCTACAGTACAAACCAAACTAAGTGAGGACAGTAAAAACTCTGTCATCGTTGAGTTACTGACCACTGGAAACAGTAGACCCCAGGAACATAAACTCAAGAGGGCCGCTCATGACCTTCAAGTCCTTTGTTGATCTAAACAACAGATTTTCAACTAGAGATAATTTTGCCTACCAGAGGACATTTGGCAATGTCTGGAAACATTTTCTACTGTCACAACTGGAAGGGAAGGTGCTACTGATGTGTAAAAGACAGAGGCCAGGGATGAGGCTAATTATCCTACAGCGCATGTAACAGCACCCCCACCCTCAACAAAGAATTATGTAGCCTGAAACATCAATAGTGCCAAGGTTGAGAAACTTCAATCTAGATGAAGGAGAGCTAACAGGTTCATTCAGTAGGATGTCTTTTTTAAAAGAATGTCAAAGACATTCCTTCAATAATATAAACACTGAGTTTCCTTGCTTGCTCAGGCAAAACAAAGTAGCCCAGTGAAGAACTTCCCTGAGTGGCCCTCTGACGGATAGAAGAATTTATGTGATAGAAAGGCAATGTTTATTGTAGTTAGGCTCATTAAAAAATTGAAATTTGTATCCTGCAAAGGGGAGGATTAGTGTTGCACATAACTGGGTAAAACACATCCTATTGTTCATTGACCTGTAGCTTTCTTTTTTTGATGTGTCTTAGTCTGGTTTTAGTATCAGGGTGACACTGGCCTCGCAGAATGAGTTTGGAAGTGTTCCCACCTCCTCTATTTTTTGGAATGGTTGGAGTAGAATTGGTATTAGTTCTTCTTTAAAAGTTTGGTAGAATTCACAGTGAAGCCATTTGGTCCTGGACTTTTCTTTGATAGGAAGCTTTTTGTTACAGCTTCAGTCTCATTGCTTATTATTGGAACATGACATCACTCTTGATGTTAACTGTGATCACCTGGCTGAGATTGTGTTTGTCAGATTTCTCCAGTGTAAAATTATTATTTCTCCCCTTCCCTATTGCTCTCTGTGGAAGTTACTGTGCACAGCCTACACCGATGGTGTGGGAAGTTAGTTATTCAATCATTTATTTATATCTGTGTGGAATCATGGATATTTGTTTTATACTTTGCATTTACTCCAACACCATGCTATTTTGCTGCTCAGATTATTCCAGCTTTGGCCATAGAGAGCTCTTTTGGTGGGCTTTCATGCCTCATGGACATAGCCCATTGTAGTGTTTTATGCTTTATGAGAGGTTTTTTGTTTTTATTTGTGTGTGTGTGTACATTTGTTTGATATTTTGTTTTCAGCACTTTCTTGTTTTCTGGCACCACACAATGCTCCAGGCTCATCTCCTATGCTTGTGCCCTGGTCTTAGAATCAGCCATTTCCTAAAGAGTCCTGATTCTTTGTATTGGAAAACGGTGTTGGATACAAAGATCTGAGTACTGGGTGTGTTCATTACTACTGGGGAATCATTGTTTCTAGACCTTCTCAAATAGTATCTATACTAACCTATGTTTTTATAAATATTCCTATAAATGGCCATCTATACCTATATTAAGCTGAACATGAGTTCATGCTGATGTCTCCAATTCTAATCTATTGCAACATAAACCATTCTAGCCTTCTTTTTTTGCCTGTCTGTAACCTCCCACTCCATAAATGAGAAATCTGACTCATGATCTACCATCCAGTTACTTAATTATTCCAGTAGAGTGAGTTCAGTTTGTTGATATTTTGTTAAGAATTCTTGTGTCTATATTCACAAGAAATATTGGCCTGTAGGTTGTTTTCTCTAGCAGTGTCTTTATCTTGTTTTGGTATTAGAGTGATTCTGGCATCATAAAATGAGTTAGGAAGTATTTACTACTATTTTGGGAAGAAATTCAAAATAATTATTATTTCTTCATTAATTGCTGGATAGAATTCACCTAAAAATCATCTTGCCCTGGTGCTTTCTTTCTTGAAAGATTTTTTAATTACTGATTTAATTTCTTTAATATATATACTGAGAGATTAAGGTTATTATTTTTCCCTTTGAGTGAATGTTGCTAGTGTGTGTCTCTCAAAAAATCAGTCCATTTCATCATTTCATCTACTTATCAAATTTGTGGGCACACATTTATTCATAGTATTCCCTCTTTCCCCTTTGAGTGTCCATGAAATCAGTTGTAATGATCCTTCTTTCATTTGTGAAATGGTAATTCCTGTCTTCTCCCTACATTTTTGTGTGTTGGTAAGCCTTGCTGGAGGCTTACCTATTTTACTCATCTTTTCAAATAACTACCTTTGGTGTTAGATATTTTCTATATTGTTTTTTCATTTTCTTTTCTTTTCTTTTCTTTTTTTTTTTTTTTTTTTTTTGAGACAGGATCTTGCTCTATCAACCAGGCATGGTTATGATTCACTGTAACCTCAAACTCCTAGGCTCAAGCAATCCTCCCACTTCAGCCTTCTGAGTAGCTGGAACTACAGGTACCTGCCACCACACCTGAATTATTTTTTATTTTTTGTAGAAATTGGGTCTTGCTATGTTGCTCAGGCTGGCATCAAATTTCTAGCCTCAAGCAGTCACCTTTCTGTGGCATCCTGAAATTCTGCGATTACAGGTGTGAACCACCCAACCCATCCTGTTTCCTCATTTTCATAAAGTTGAAACTTTATGATCCTGGCCTAAATTTAAGCTGTTGGCTTCCAAATAAAACTGATCTAACAAAAGTGGCCTAACAGTATTAGAAGAACTCAAAGAAGAAGACTCTGAGTAATAGCAAAGATTCCTACTCCACTCTTTTATCCTCATCCATAATAAAAAGCCTAAGCACAACTATTATAACAAAGTGTTTTGCACTTCAGAATTCTGAGTAGCACATCTGTTTCCTGGGACCTTATTTTATGCCACTGCCTTTTTCCAAAATTTCACCTAGGCTCCTGAACTTCCCAGCGGCTGTATAACTAGCCTACCTGTTCAGTGGCCCACAGGGGCAGCCTGAACAAATGAGAAGAAGTGGCAAAAAACAGAAACTCCACTCAGCTGTTCAAATGGGGTGTGTTCCAGACAATTGGGTATTATAGTTCCCTTCTGCATACACCTTCCAGGATTTAAAAATGAATAAATAAATTTTGCCCTGCCTGTGTGTCAACTTTAAACAGATGACTCTTATTCTCTCATGCTGTCTCTGATTTTGTCAGGGATTAGTTGCCTTCAAATCTCATTACTCAAAGTAACTGTAAAAAACCAAGGCACACAAAAAGTTCTTAGTCATTTGAGGCATAAAGGTCTTCAAAGCAGCTTCTAGAAACAACCTTTTAAAAATTCTTTTTCTGCCTTTCTGGTAACTCCAGCCCCTGTAATTATCATGCAGGGTGGATACAGGAGGATTTTCAGCCATCATCTTGAACCTGATGTTAAAAAACATGGCCTACATACATACATCGTGTATCATTTCCCCAAGAAAACATCATTTGGGTGTGATAAATAAAATCCCTTTTCTCTCCAAGTATGAGTTGCTGTTTGAAATTTTAACCACTAGGTGGGGATGAGTTACATGGAGAAAAATAAAATGCATACTTGGGCCAGGACTTAATTTCCTAGAAACCTTGAGTTTCAGATACCCCAATTGCCTCATTACTTCTCTCAACAGCCAATAGGCCAGGACAGCAAGTCATAGACAAACAGAAAGGTAACCTTGAGATGAATGAGGGTTTTAAATTTTAGAACAGGAAATGTCATTAAATATCATATAATCCAAAACACTCATTTTACTTCCTAGAATACTGAGGTCCAGCCTAGAGACAATGATTTGCCCAGAATCACATATTGGATCAGGAATAGAACCAGACCTAGAACGTAGATTGCACAGTTCTTTTCTCTGGCACTTTTATTTGCAAGGGTAGTGCCCTGTATGTAAAAGAATGCATCAGCCAGGTGCTGGGGCACATACCTATAGTCCCAGGTACTCGGAAGGCTAAGACGGGAGGATCACCTCAGCCCAGGAGTTTGAGTCCAGGCTGAGCAACACAGCAAAGCCCCCTACCCTCTGCCACAGTCCAGTCTTAAAAAATATAAATAAATAAATAAATAAATAAATAAATAAATAGCTTCATCAGTGTACCAACTAGGAGGGTGAGCAGAGGATTGTTCTGGCCATATAGAAGAAGAAACAGTTCTAGGGAACATGTGGGCCTTTCCACTAGTGGAGTGGCTGCACCAGTGAGGCCACCAACCCACCAGCAGGAGGTGCACAGCTGCCTTCTTGAAAAAAATTTCAGTCAGCCCATGAAGTTACTGGGTTGGTAAATCTTAGTATCCACAGTGTGTGTCATTGAAGACTATCTGTTCTGAGGCTTTGCAGAATTCTGAGATAACTTTCTTGAATTTGACAGCTATAGAAGAAGGGCATTTTCAGACATTAAAAATATATTTAATAACACGTTACTTATATAACATCTTCAGTATGATTGAAAGTAGGGGAGTCAGGGTAATTGGCCAGGCTGTCCAGGGCAGAGTCATGTTAAACCAAGTATCCAGTTCCTGAAAAATAATGTAACCCTTTATACTATCACATCTTTAACACCGAGTCATAATAATGAGTTGATGTGAGAGTATAGCATAGAGAAAAAGACTATGGACAGATTCAGAATTGGTCTGACAGATCAGCCAGCTTTTACCTTGGAAATCAGGGAAGTGGGTCAGGGAAATCAGAGGACTAGTTGAGTCAAACGATGAAAATAAGAAAAACTCCAAGCATGAGGTGCTGACAAAACCGATCTGGGTTAGGGACCAAAGTGCTAATTGATGTCCGTTGAAGAAATAAAATGAGAATATAAGATGTCTGGGAAAGGAAGAAAAAAGAACAAAGATGAGGTGCAGTGGTGTAGATTAGAGGCGGCATTCAAATTCATTTTGAATTTGGAACTTAGTCTAAAAGCATGTTAACAACTGAAAAAAGAGCTTCTTACAGCTTTGCTGTAAGAAACTAATTTAGTTCAAACAAGCGTTACAGATTTTGTTAAATGCCCTTGTTACACACAGGGGCAAATTTCCCACGCCAAAACAAAAATTCATGAATAAGCTTTATGGATAAGATTTGTCTCCCTCCTCTCTCAGGCTCCTATGATTCCCCCAAAATGTAAAAGAACACCATCCTGCCAAAAATGTGATTCAAACAATGACGATATTTCACTGTGGAGGACATGAGGAAATCTACTACTGCAAAACATACATCAGAGTGGTAAATCTTTGAAAAATAAGTCATTAACATGCGCAAACGTACAGTGATCCAACTGGAAAAATACTTGTTATTCAGAGAGAATAATAAGGGTGCTTTTTTTTCCTAATTAGTATTCAGCATTGACACAAAATTCAACATTGTTTCTTAGCAAGGTTCTTTGTCAATATCAAAAAAGGAAAATAATTCATAGATTAATTTGAATAAGAAGCACTTTTTCAGTATACTTGTTAGTTTTCAGTTCTTTTGTAAAAGAACAGTTTATTTATATTCATATTTTCATTTTGAAACCAATTAATCCAATGCAGAATAACATTTTTAAGTGAGTTACCATTGCAGATATGTGATAGGAGCTGAGTTTTTAATATAGTATTTCCATCTGCCATTATTACTTAAGGGAGGATTCATTTATATTTTAACACTTGAGAATTAAAAATGATAATTTTTATTTTTAAAGGAACTATTTCAAGTTGGTTGGCTGAGCTGATTTTTTTTTTTTTTTTTTTTTTTTTTTTTACTTAGTTCTCATTGAATTTCAGAAGAACTACCAAAAAGTTAAGGGAAATCAGAGAAGAGTGACTTCAAGCAATTTCTGGAAGACATGATACTGATGAGATTAAACTTAATGAATGGCGAACCACCCAGGAGTTTATTAGCCCACCTGGAAAGCCAATGGACAGTTTTCAGAAAGATTTGAAAACACAGTGAAGTTCTGCTTGGCAAGGAATACAGACAAGCCTAGCCTAAAGAAGGGGATGATGAGTGAGAAGGGGAAAGGGAATTCTCAATCTTAACCTTACACCCATCTTACGAAAGTGCATGGAGGCTTGTTCACACGCTATCATCCTATCCTGCACTTGGCCCAAATAGTATATTAGTAATCAATCCAATAGCAACTATTATGTTTGATTGAAAAACAAAAGCAAAGCCAAACCCCACTATTTCCATTAGAGTCATGAAGAATGTGATATAAATGACACTGCACCATTACCTACTCTTTTTCAGCATTGTTTAGAAAGCTTTAACCTAGAGAAAGAGAGAGACGGAGAGAAAGAGAAAAAAAGAAACAAGGATAGAAGGAAGGGTGGGGAGGGAAGAATGGAAGGAGAAAGGAAATCAATAGAGTATAATTATGAAAAAAGAGTGGGTCGGGTGTGGTGGCTCACACCTGTAATGCCAGCACTTTGGGAGGCCGAGGTGGGCGGATCACAAGGTCAGGAGATCGAGACCATCCTGGCCAACATGGTGAAACCCCGTCTCTACTAAAAATACAAGAAAATTAGCCGGGCATGGCGGCGTGCGCCTATAGTCCCAGCTATTCAGGAGACTGAGGAAGGAGAATTGCTTGAACCCGGGAGGCAGAGACTCCAGTGAGCCAAGATCATGCCACTGCACTCCAGCCTGGTGACAGAGTGAGACTCCATCAAAAAAAAAAAAGAGGCAAATTTATTATTATTTACAAGTAATAAGATTATTTATCTAGAAAATCCAAGATAATCAAATAAAGAACTGTCAGTGCCTATGAGAGAGTTTAGAAATGCAAAGTGTTTCTGGAAACAAATAGAAAATTAAAGACTTTTCTATATTTGAGAAGAATAAAGAAAGAGGAGCCAGGTGTGGTGGCTCATGCCTGCAATCCCAGCTACTTGCGAGGCCAAGGCAGGAGGATCACTTGAGACCAGGAGTTCGAGACTGCAGTGAACTATAATCATGCCACTGCACTCCAGCCTGAGTGGCAGAGTGAGAGCCTGTCTCCCTAAACAAACAAACAAAAAAAAGGAAAGAAACTAGAAAAGTAAACAAGACGTTTGTCAATAGTTTAAAAACAAACAGATAAATAGAAAAAGAAAAAAAGACAAGAAACTGACCCAAGCATTTGAAATAATTTGCTATATGATAGAAGTATAATTTTAAATCAGTTTGACTTTCGAATAATGCATTAGGCTAAGTGACTAAACATCAAGGTGGACCACTACCTCAGAGAAATATATTCTACATCATAGCAAAAAATTGAAAGGTTTTTATAAAGAAAAGAAAAATCCATATTAATAAGTTAATGAAAGCATGTAAATATAAAAATGCTAGAATAAAATATTGATGAATAATCCCAAATTGGGAGAAAACTATCCAGTTATGTAACCAAACGCAGAAACCAATAATTAATTTGTAAAGAAGATTCTTTTTCATTAAAAAAAATTATTTGTTTTTGTTTTGTTTTGTTTTGGTTTTGGTTTGAGATGGAGTTTCGCTCTGCCACCCAGGCTGGAGTGCAGTGGCACGATCTTGCCTCACTGCAACCTCTGCCTCCTGGGTTCAAGCAATTCTCCTGCCTCAGCCTCCCGAGTAGCTGAGACTACAGGCGTGTGCCACCATGCCTGGCTAATTTTTGTATTTTTAGTAGAGACAGGGTTTCACTATGTTGGCCAGGCTGGTCTTGAACTCCTGACCGCAGGTGATCCGCCCTCCTCGGCCTCCTAAAGTGCTAGGATTACAGGCGTGGGCCACCTTGCTCAGCCAAATATATATATATGTATATATGTATAGGAAGTGAAGGTGGGAAAATGGGGTAGGGAAACCCACTGAAATCCAGAATTTATTGGATGTCCTTAATGTTGGGACCCTTCCCATTCAGACTAAATGATGAAACCTGGTATTCTGCAGGTGACCTTAGCAGATGAAACACTTCCATGGAATTCTACTACAGGCCTCCAGATACAGGTTTCTTAGCTTTGGAACAAATATGGTACTGCTATAATCAGTCCAAAAATACTTGGACCTGAGACCATACAAAACAGATTAGTGGAATATACTATGTAGGTAACTAATGATACTGGCTGTTTCACAAGGTTGTGCAGATTCTAGTATCTCAGTTGTCAGAAGAAACCAGAATATAAAAGACATAAGTAGAAATTTGTGTTGTTCAGGAATCTCTGAAAATGTGTTTCTCTTCACTTATTTCTCAGATATTTATGTCCCCCAAAGCTCTGGCTTTGTGGCCATCAGGGCTAGGAAAGGATGGGTAAATGTTAGTGGTGGTCTCCCATGGCCATGCATAAAGGCTGAAGAAAACATGTTGGAAATGTAGTTATCCAATTTTCTTCTTCATGACATGCACTGGAGGAGTCCCAGAGGAGACTGATGGCATGTGATTGATACGGTGTTGCATAGAGGTAGACATATAACCTGGGACAATGCACTGTAGAAAGGAGGGTAATGGAGTTCCATACTGAACCTTTTTCCTCATCACACTCACTAGGAGGCCAGAAGAATATGTAAAACAATAATATGATTTAGGTTAAATTACATCTTCTAACCTATACTAAAGTATCAGAAATACTTTTTCCTGCCATATATGAATCACGTCCAAATAATCAAGGGGTCCAGGGCCTCTCAGCTAAGGCCTTAGGGCCACTACCAACCCACCCTGTGACTAGTAGGCCCCTACCCTGTGACTAGTAGGCAATAAGCAAATGTTCCCTCTTGGCCCACTATCTTTTCTCTCCTCTGCTCTCAACTTAATGTGTCTCTGGATCCCTCTTGCTCCTGCCACAGGTTTATGCCTCTTCTCTTCAGTGTGCCCTGCTTCAGATTGTCAAGTGTTCTGATATCATCCATCTCCAAGGTCCTGGAGATAAGAGTGAAGCTGTGAGTAGAAAGTGAGGACCTAAGAGGGCCTCTTCCTCTCAGATCTCCTGGGGTTACTAAGCTAAAGTTGTCTCTGCCTCTTCCTGTGATTTATGTTGTATTTCCAAAAACTGGCTTTTTATCCAAGATTTGTCTTAAACTTAGCCCCAGAAAGAAGGGTAGATACAGGAAACATGGTCATCAAGGGTTGCAAAAATCCCAATCTCAGGCTCAGGGATTGGAAACAGCAGTTTAATAAAGAGGCTTGTCTCTCCACTGGCAACATTCCCCAGGTGAGGAAGAGGTTTGGTGGGTTCACTTCTTGGTAAATGACACATTTAGAAAGGAATCCAGATGCCAAATAAGGGGAAAGAGAGAGAAGAGGTGTAATAGAGTGGACTAGAAATCTGTGGTCCTGCAGAAAGCTTGGATAGGTGTGTGCAAATGTATAGCGGCAAGTTCTCCAGCGGGTGCTGGTTCTGTGTGTTTTCAGCAGGAAACTGATGACTGAAGAAAATGTGGGAAATGTATGTAGAGAACATGGCAGTTTGGAGTTGATTCTCATGCAAAGTCCACAGGGTGAGGGTGGGGGATTTTGTCTGTATTAGAGGCCCCATCAGAAGGCATCCATTTGAAAAGTTCACACATTGGGATGGCCCTCCATCGGGGGGATAAAAAACTACCTGGAACCAAAGGTTTCGTCCATAAAATGGATTAAAGCACATCTTCTCCACCCCACTTCCCCTCTTTAAATTACTCTAGACAGGCTCTGTGAAACAAGACTGCTCTGGTTTTATCTGATTTTCATTATAAACCCAAGTCTGCTAAGGGTCAGGGTCATGTGGGCATCGGAGATTCATCTCTCCTTTCATAGGTTACCCCTGACGTAGAAGTTTCATGGAGGCTGTTGTGCTTCCAAATAAACAAGCCCAGCCACAGCTTTCCCAGGCTGACCTGGGGAAGATGATTCCACTGCATTAGATCTTGGGGGTGGAGGACCCTTTACAGTATGGCAAAGATGAGCAGACATACCTTTGCCTTAAGTATATCTGCTTGAATAATGTTCTAACAATACTTAAGCTGATTTATCTCCTAGCATCTCTGAATAATTTGCAAAGCTATTCCTGGTTACTGCCAAGAACAGTGTAAGTTATGTCTTGCCATGAAGAATTGGTGAATAATAGTGTTCATTCGGTTGTAATATGCAAGCCCATGGAAATATGCCTACAGGAGGCCCAGGAATCCTGCATCCTGCTTGGATGCAGGAAAACCCACCAGTACGCTTTCCTCAATCAGGGGACTATGACCAAATGCCACTCTTTTAGGCTCCCCAAGATCTTGAGCCTGGCGTGTGTGAATGTTGATTCTTGCTGAATCTCAGGAGATTTCTCGGACACCTACGGATTACTCTGGAAGGAAGGAATGAGATGGAGGGGAGCAATATTGCTTTCTATATTCCAATGAAACATTCTTAGAATTTTCATTAATGTGGTACATTTTTAAATGACTGCTAAGAAGCCGGATGATTTCAATAAATATTCCAGATATATTTAAAATATATCACCCACACATCTATACTAAAGAAAATATGTTAATGACTACACGTATACATTTTATATTTTAAGACTCCATTTAAAAAAAACCTTTTACCTCAGTAAAAATGTGATTTATATTCAAAATATATCTGATTTTAAATCTTACCACTTAATGGATTGCACTCATCAGCCCTTAGTTTACAATGTGACTAAAAACTGCTCCCATGGTGGCATTTGATACAGAAAGGGGAAATTAAACTAATTTTTAATAAGCTGGAGTAGCAGCTCTTTCTCACCTGAGGACGGATAGAATATTTCCACACACCAGGAACTATTGGTACGTCAAGGGAAGAAAATATGTTCAAATTACCTCTTTTCTCATGACTTTTTCCCTTGTTGATCATATCAAAATTTGAAAAACTTTATCAAATAACTGAGGATTTGTAAATATTAGCCAGATCCCGGGCATATGGGTCATGATATGATGAATTTTCTAAAGATATGTAAAAGACTTTGGTACATGTCTAGTGCTCCCAGTACAAGTTTATTGATAACATACACTATGAAATATTATATCTTCAAAGTCAATGTCAGTTTATACTAAATATCATCAAACAATGTTGGACTAAGTATAGTCTTTAAAATATTCATGGTTGAGTGCTCAATTTTTTAATATATAAGCCTGTCAGGAATCCCTCACATTAAAATTATGCTGTGCTATGTAGACCTGATAAATGCTAGAATCTCGCTGTTGTAAATCACACATTTGTAAAAGAAAGGGGAATATGGCTACATTGTATTAAAATATTTGGTGGGTACAGAGTGAACATGTGGATTCAGAACCAGGCTGACTGCCAGCTTAGAGCCCTGTGACTCCCTATTTCCTATCCTAGTACCAAAGTGGCACAGCAGCTCTCAGGGCTGGCCCTGGAGTAAGCAAGAATGCCCTCCAGATGGTAGGCTAATGAGACCACTTATTTAACTATGTTTTGCCTCATTCTCAAGAGCACCTATTTGTCTCCTAGGAAGAAGGCTCACATACCAGGCTATCTGTTGCAAACCTTGACATCTGGTTCATTTCATACCATAATATGAGAGCAAATGAATATTTTATGCAAGATAATTTATCCCAAATTTTCTAAATTTCAAAGTTATTGTGACATCCACCTTAAAAAGGTGGGTTTTGAAAACATTAATTGAAATGATCCTTTAAATGGCTGCTATTCTCTTACTGGGCCCATAAAATATGTAAATATGTGGTTATATATTTATTGCCAATTTATGATACATTTGTAAAGATTACATCAAGAAAAATATTAAATACATATTTAATGTATAATGCTGAAATTCTCTAGATGATCACTAGATGGTAGTATATAACATTAAATATAGTCTATTCCCCCTGATTGTGCTGTTCTCTGCTTCAAGCTCTTTCCAAATGGCTTTTTAATGATCACAGATTTAATTATAACTAATATTTAATATCTTCTGTAGACACTGATCAAATAATATTACAGTAACTGAGTGATCTTGGACAAGTCGCTTATCTCTGTGCCTCAGTTTCCTCATCTATGAATTGCAGTGCACAATCCCCCATGTAGCCTCTTGATGTCACCTGAATATACCAAAGGTAAGCCTGTAACCTAAAGAGTGACTCAGAATCTTTCCCCAGGGTTTTTCAAACTGTACTTAGGAGTAGCTAGTACATCTCTGGTAGTGGGAGCAGCAAAATGTAAAATGCAGATGCTGGAGGAAGCAGGGCAGGAAGCTGCCCTTGAGTAGGAAAAAAAAAAAAAAAAAATGAAACTGAAAAGCAGAGAGGAGCACAAACAGTATTCCAAGGTAGAGAGTGGCGGGTTCAGTGGGAGAGATTCCTGATCATGTTGATGTCCCTGGTTCCAGCTATTCCTGGAAGCCATGATTTCGTGCTTCCGGAGTTGATTATTCATTCATCTTATTTTTCTTTCTTTCTTTCTTTCTTTTTTCTTTCTTTCTTTCTTTCTT
>NW_026652277.1:145202477-145211763 GCF_009828535.3 Hylobates moloch | reverse complement strand
TTTTTTTTTTTTTTTTTTTTTGGAGTCTCACTCTGTCACCCAGGCTGGAGTGCAATGATACAATCTCGGCTCACTACAACCTCTGCCTCCTGGGCTCAAGCGATTCTCCTGCCTCAGACTCCCGAGTAGCTGGGATTACAGCCATGTGCCACCACACCCAGCTAATTTTTGTATTCTTAGTAGAGACATGGTTTCACCATGTTGACCAGGCTAGACTTGAACTCCTGACCTCAGGTGAGCCACCTGCCTTGGCCTCTCAAAGTGCTGGGATTACAGGCATGAGCCACTGTGCCCGGCCACATTCATGTACTTCTTTAATCAAACTTGATAATAAGGCGTTTCTCCAATAAATATTCACTTTTGCCCCAGCTACTTTGACTAGGCTTAGTTACTTTAATCAATGCAATTCTTACCAATCCTTCCCCAGGTGAGAAAGAGATGCTACTCTAGCTCTTAAAAATTAGTTTAATTTCCCATTCCTGTATCAAATGCCAGCATGGGAGCAGTTTTATTCACGTTGGTAAACTAAGGGCTGACTGAAGCTGCTCACTCATTCTGTCCATTGAGGAATAGTGGAGCTGTGTAAGTCCTTACCCACGTGGTCTATCTCAAGTTTAACTCCCAGCTATACATTTAACACCAAAAGAGGAAAAATGCAAAGAAGGGAGAAGACAAAATAAGGAGAAGTTCAAAGCTTTGGCTCATTAGAACTAATCAGAATCTTTTTTTTTTTTTTAAAGACAGAGTCTTGCTCTGTCGCCCAGGCCAGAGTGCAGTGGCAAGCTCTCAGTTCACTACAGCCTCTGATTCCTGGGCACAAGCAATTCTGCTGCCTCAGCCTCCTGAGTAGTTGGGATTACAGAGTCCCCACCACCACACCCGGCTAATTTTTGTATTTTTAGTAGAGATGGGATTTCGCCATGTTGGCCAGGTAGTCTCCAACTCCTGACCTCAGGTGATCCGCATGCTTTGGCCTCCCAAAGTGCTGGGATTACAGGAGCGAGAATCTTAAAGAGATACACGGGCCAGGTGCAGTGGCTCATGCCTGTAATCCCAGCACTTTGGGAGGCCAAGGCGGGCGGATCACCTAAGATCAGGAGTTGGAGACTAGCCTGGCCAACATGGTGAAACCCCGTCTCTACTAAAAACACAAAAATTAGCCGGGCGTGGTGGCACATGCCTATAATCCCAGCTACTCGGGAGTCTGAGGCAAGAGAATCGCTTGAACCCAGGAGGCGGAGGTTGCAGTGAGCCGAGATGGCGCCATTGCACTCTAGCCTAGGTGACAAGGGCGGAACTCTCTCTCAAAAAGAGAGAGAGAGAGAGAGATACACCTGCCCAAAAAACTCAAGCACTTTGCAAATGGGTATTGCCTTTTAAAACCACAACTTCAATCCTAAAGATCTAGATACTTCAGTCCTCCCAGACATTTTCCTAGTGGAAATTTTAATAGTTTTGGAGGGTAAGTGAGTGGTATAACTTTATTCTATTAACTTATAGAGGTCCTAATTTGATTATTATAAACTGATGGTGTTGGCTGGGTGCAGTGGCTCACACTTGTAATCCCAGCAATTTGAGAGGCTAGGGCAGGCAGATCACTTGAGGCCAGGAGTTCAAGACCAGCCTGGCCAATATGGCAAGACCTTGTCTCTACTAAAAATACAAAAATTAGCTTGGCATGGTGGCATGCGCCTGTGGTCCCAGCTACTTGGGAGGCTGAGGCATGAGAATCACTTAAACCTGGGAGGCAGAGTTTACACTGAGCCAAGATCATGCCATTGCACTCTAGCCTGGGCAACACATCTGGAGTGCAGTGGCATGAGATTCTGTCTCAAAAAATAATAATAATAAAAATAAAAATATGTTAATTAAACGTGTTTTAAAAATACAATAAACGGATAGTGTTAACATATATTTCCCAGGTACCTAAATTTTCAGAAATCCAAGACTAAAGTACATAGCAGAAATTACCAGGGGTTCTAATCCAGTACAGAACCTCAAAGCAATAAGCCAATATGGAGATATTCCTACCTCTCTCTCAATCTGTCTTCTTTCTCCCTCTCTTTCTCTCTCTTTTCCTCTCCCCCCTCTCTGTCTGTCTTCTCTCTCCCTTCCTCCCTCTACCTCTTTCTCTTTCTCAATGTTTCTATCTCTCTGTCTTTTCTCTCTCTCTCTGGAAAAATGTTGGATTTTGGAGTCCACTACAGCAATGAGCTGCTTATGAAAGCAGAATCCTAAAATGGGGACACAGCTAGCAGGGTAGGGCCACAGAGAACCTCAGGATCTACTTGTTGGTTTTATGACTCCTTTAGACCCAGCAGGAACATACCCTAAGCTAATTTGTATCTGTACAGAGCCATTCCTCTGCTGGCTAGTATACAGATCAAATGGCAGCTGCCTGATATGTGGAGGAGAAATTTGAAGTATAAAAAGTAAGAACGTGGCTTAAAAGGGACAGTCTTTTAACAGTGTGTCCATTCACCCTTCACTAAGTCATTGCAATAAAGAATACTGTGGGTTTGAAATGATTAAAGAAAAAATTATCAATAAGCCATGGCTGCCCACCCCACTCCAGTTCACAACAGTGTCATCTTCCCCAAACAAACGGAACTTTCCAAGTTCTCCTTGTTGTGAGTGGACCCATATTTTCCAGTTCTCAAAGGTCTCAGTATTGGGAATGTCTATGAAATACCATTTTCATCCACCCACTATAGTTAATCTGGCCAATTCACATTTTCTCCCACACGAAAATTATAACATTTTCTTCATTTCCATAACTATTTATGTAAACCTGATCTCAGTTTGGATTATAGCAGTCCCTTCTTTACTCTTTCTTGTCTTCCTTAGATTTATCTAGCTTTTTGACTGAAGATAATCTCTATTCCCTTCCTCAGGTATCTGCAGTGTGTTCTTGCTGATTTTCACACCAAAACAAAACTCCATTTGGAATTTGAAATCTCCATCAATGCTTTTTGTTTATTCATGCATTTATGTTTTACCCATGCATGCATTCGTTTATTCAAATAAGTTAAAACTTTTTTAGTGTTTACTAAGATCCTCTGTCCTGAGTCTTAGGGATACAGCAGTGAAAAAAACAAAGCTCCACCATCGTGGAGCTCCCACTGTAAGGTGAGGAAGCAGACAAGTAAGAGTATATCAGGTGCGGAATACTGCTATGAGAAAAAAAATAAAGCAATGTAAGAAGGGCAGAGATTATTGAATGGGTGGAAATTTATGTAAAGAATTAAGATTATATTCTGACAATCAGAGAAGGTGACATTTGAAACAAGACCATAAGGAAGTGTGAAGATGAAGCAAGCAATTATTTGGGGAGAGAGAATTCTTATCAAATGGAAAACAATGCTTCAAAAATCATGAGTCATGAGTGTGCATCTAGTTATTTGAGGAACAGTAAGGAGGTCAGTGTGAAAGAAAACCAGAGAAGGTCAGAGAGAGTGCAGGAGCCAGAATTGGTAGAGCTTCATGAGCAATATATATACCAATGTGGAGAGCTTCATGAGGAATATATATATATATTATATATATATATAAACCCAATATATATATACATTGGGTTTGCTATGGGAGAGATCCCAAGCCATTGTACAGGTTGATCTAGGAGCAACATGATCTGACTAACCTTTGAAAAGATGGCTCTGGTCACCATGTAAGCTTTACTTACATGAGAAAGAGAGCAAAGTTAGAAGCGGGGAGACTCTTACAGGCACCATAAGATTCTCCCTTGGATTGTGGTGGTAACAGTGAAAGTGGTGCCAAAAGGGTCTCTTCTATTAGAGAATTATTTTGCATATAGGGCTGACAAGATTTCTTGAATAACTGAAGTAGGATATGAAAAGAAAGAGAGAAGACAAAGATTTTTAATTGAATAATTAGAAAGATGGCGTTTTCACTAACTGACATTGGAGAACTACAGAAGATATCCATGTACTCCTTAATAAAAAGATTCTATGTGTTTCAGTTTGGCCTTCTTCCTGGACTTACTCTATATCTCTCATTTCCTTTGCTAAAATTCATCTGCCCACCCACAACACTCTTATTCAATCAAGAACATTTATAAGCCACTTATAATTTGCAAAGCCCTGCATTAGAAATTGAGAGGGACATCAAAATATGTTATGTGACTCCACAAGTTTCTAAGAATCTATGTGAGAAAAATAATGTTTACCTGTAATAATATAAAAATATAATTCAAATACGCAAAATTATCTGGATAGATAACCTTAGCAAAAAAATAGTGAATAGCCACAGACATACAGTAGGGATATAACTATGAACAAGAAATGACTGCTCTTAGGAAGTTTGTAACATATGCTGAAAGTTCAATAAGTGATATCCGTGTTTCCTGGTTGGAATGTAACAGTTTTTCAAAATGCATTAAATGAAAAAATGAAACACCAGAACTAAAGTGGGAAGAGGTCATCGTCAGCCAGGGGAATTAAATAAATAGGTCAAACCTGCAGTTCCTGCAATACCAGCTTGCATTTTACTGTTTCATGATGCTTTCTCTAACTAAATGCTTCTCCAGCAAGTTTCCTCTATACTCACATACAATCAGCGCTAGTTTGATTTTCACTTATGTTTATGTTTGCTTAGAAGTATACATTAGGTATGCTCTAGAATATCAATTTGATAGCAGGAGCTTCATCTTATTTAATTTCCCTTGAGCTTTATAGATGCTAAATAAACATTGTGAAAAAGTTACAGCCTATACTTGAATATTACAAAATGTTTTACATTACTTAAAATCATTTTTGGAAAAGGCGGAGAGGGTAGGGAGTCTTTCCAAAAGCCCAGAAAACTACCTTCTTTGGGAATATATATCTTTTGCAGCCCAAGATAGGAATCCACTCAATGTTCAAGAGAATCCATCAAGTACTTGTTCCCTAATTTTAGTTGTCAGATTTTAAGCCAGGAAGTGGTACTATTTCCACATATTGTGTACAGTTTCAATCAATCATGAGATGTGTGATGTAAAGATCCCTTTTATCAGGAACTGCACGTTATTTTAATTTCTTCTAAAATATTTCTAATTTAAATTCCCACTGAAGACTGATTTTTCTAATCTCTTCAGTGGGAGTGAAAACTACACTTGATGTGCAGTCAGATCTATATTTTGTTCCAACTCTGTGGCTCATTCATCTGCATGCCTGGTTAACTCAGACTAGTAGATTTTCTCTCTCATCGATAACACAGAGCAACTAAACCCTGCCTATGTCACACAGCACTAGATGGTGATGAAAATTTTAAAAATAATAATAACCATGTATGGAAACACTATCAGTCGTGAAGCATTCTACTAAAGTAGAATATTTTTGTTTACCAGTAAAACCTGCTAATATGCCAGTTCTGTCTTCCGGCAAGATGCTTTTGGTCAAAATGGGGCATTTATCTAAAATGGAGGACAGCAGTTTGTTACTTTACTGATTTTGTTTCTCACACTTTAGGAACTGTGTGTGTGTATTTCAAACAAACTATCCTTTAGATTGTCTCAGGCCATCATTGACATTCATAGTATGAAGTTTTTGTTTTTAAAGATGCCAAGATTGGCAAAACATGATGAAAGAAATTATTGCACAATGCTGATGTTTTCCATTTGTCAGCCACACTTGAGTTTCTTAAGCAATATTTGAGATTATCATAATGTAAATTGACATATCATTTTTATTGTACTTTTTATGTAAAAGGAAAAGAAAAAGCCAAAAAAAGATAGCAAAGAGAAAAAACATTGAAGTGAAGGAAATTGCTTCAAATATAGATCAAATAGCTGAAAATACATAAAATGTAGTTAGTTACTTTGATGGGTAGATTCAGTGAACATTATAGTTCTCTTTGCCTTCTTCCTCTGTTTATTCATTTCTGTAACCCTTTTATATTCTTTATTTCTAAAGGAAGCATAAAAGGCTTTTAATATTCTTTATTTGTAAAAGAAATTTAATATAATACATGAAATAACAATTAGAATTAGAATTTATAAAAGCATTCAGCTTTGTGATAGAGACAAAAATCAACTAGTTTTAGTTTCCATACATGGCAACAAATAATTGGAAAATAAAGCTGAAAAACAGTTTGCTTATAATTGAAACAAATATTCTGGAATACCTGGACATAAAAGTAGAAGAAAAGTGCAACACTATAACAAAGAAACCTGAAACATTATTAAGGACCATTTTTTAAAAGCCTAAATCAATGTATAGATTATGCAAAAATACTCTAATATTTTAAGGACATTAATTTTCCTAAACAAATGTATAAAGTCAGTTAATCACAGCAAGATTTTCATGAAACTTGACAAACCAACTTTAAAGTTCATTTGAGAGATAAAGTGAAAATAAACAAGAAAAGATTTAAATAAATAAGAGGGAATGCCCTACCAGATATCAACATGGTGTATGAATTCATGGTAATTAGCATACCATATATTAGCATAATAATAGATTAATCAACAGACTAGATAGTACGAAAAAGACTCATATTAATATTGGAATTTAGCATATTAAATAATTAGTATACAGTTAAGAGCATGTATTCTGGAGCCAGAGTGCCTGTGTTCAAATTTGATCCTCACACTAATCGGCTGGGTCACCTTGAAAAAATTACTTAATCTCACTTAACCTAAATTTTGATATGTATAAAATGGAGATAATAACAATATCTACTCATTTATAAAATTAAGCTCTTTTTTTCATTGAGAAGACCTTTCTAAGCTAGATGCAAATCTAAGCACTATAAATATAATGATTTGAAAAGTGCCTGCATGCGAATTTAAAATTTTGTCCAAAACACTATAAAGTCAAAGAGCAAAGGACAGTCTGGAGAAAAAATTATGAGTAAACTATAGAAAGGTATATTATCTAGAATATTTTAAAAATCCTAAATATTAAAAAGAAAGCTTGACTCCAATTGAAAAATAAGTAAAGGAGATGAAGAGCAATTCAAATACAAATGAGATATAAAAAGATGCCCAATATCGCCAATAATCAGGAAAACATATATCGAATAAAAATTATATATAGTTTTGTTTTTACTTTTTCTCAACATTAAGTTCTGGGATACATGTGCAGAATGTGCAGGTTTGTTACACTGGTATACATGTGCCATGGTGGTTTGCTGCACCTATCAACTCGTCATCTAGGTTTTAAGCCCTGCATGCATTAGATATTTTTACTAATGCTCTCCCTCCCCTTGCTTCACACCCCCTACATATAGTTTTTAATCAAATATATTGTAAACTATTTAAAAGATACCTAGTTTTGACAAAAAGAGGAAAAACAAGTCCTGTCATGCACTCTTAGTAGGAAAATGCATTAATAATGATGTTCTAGAAAGTAAAAGGGCAAATTCTTAAAATATTAAAGGAGCATATATTTCAATCCGTAATTCATTTCTGAATGTCTACTCTACAGAAAAACAGAGGTGCACAAGGGCATATGTACAAAGTGGGCTTTTTATATTTTTACCTACAATAAAAAGTCATTAACAATATAAATGTCTTAAATATATTGGAATATTTCTAGTATGGTGTACTAAGCAGCAATTAGAGAATAAGGCAAATTCATATGACTCATAAGAGAAGATATCCAACTCATATTGTTAAGTTAAAATAAAGTATATTGCAGGACTATACAAGTGGTATGTTCACATTTTATATTTAATTCATTTATTTCTAATACAAATTCATAGGAAAGGCCAGCAAGTGCATGCACTAAACTCTCAACAGTGATCAATTTGTGTTGAATAATGAAACAAAAGAGATGTGAAAGTAGACTTTCAGTTTTTAGTCTATACTTCTCTATTTTAAAAATGTTTCACAGTAAAATATGTAGGCATCACTTATGTAAATAAAATAAAGAATCCATAGTAGACACCCCTATCGTACGAGGCTCTTTTTCAGTCGATTATATGATCTTTTGCTATGGTTTGAATCTTTGTCCCCTCCAAAATTCATGTTGAAGCTTAATCCCCAATGTAGCAGTATTGAGACGTGGGACTTTTTTTTTTTTTTTTTTGAGACAGAGTTTCCCTCGTCGCCCAACCTGGAGTACAATGGCGTGATTTCGGCTCACTGCAACCTCCATCTCGCTGGTTCAAGCGATTCTCCTGCCTCAGCCTCCCGAATATCTGGGATTACAGGCACCCACCACCAAGCCTAGCTAATTTTTTGTATTTTTTGTAGAGGCGGGGTTTCACCATGTTGGTCAGGCTGGTCTTGAACTCCTGCCCTCAGGTGATCCACCTGCCTCGGCCTCCCGAACTGCTGGGATTACAGGCATGAGCCATCACGCCCGGCCCGAGACGTGGGAGCTTTAAAGGTGATTGAGTCATCAGAAGTGATTGAGTCATCAGAAGTGATTGAGTCATCAGAAGTGATTGAGTCATAAGGGTTCTGCCCTGAAGAATGAATTAATCCATTCATAGATTAATGGATTCATGGGTTATCATGGGAATGGGACTAGTGGCCTTATGAGAAAAGAGAGACCTGAACTAGCAAGCTCAGCTCCCTCACCATGTGATGTCTTGTGCATCCTTGGGACTCTGCAGAGGGTCCCTACCAGCAAGAATGCCCTCAACCAGATGCACTCACTCAACCTTAGGCTTCTCAGCTTTCATAACTATAAGAAATAAATTCCTTTTCTTTATAAATTATCCAGTATTAGGTATTACATAATGAGCAACAGAAAATGAACTAATACACCACAGAATGCCCAGCCTTACTGATTTCTATTTCTCTAAGATTTTCTACCACCCAAGGATTTTTAACCTCCCTCCTCTGCCAACTATAATGCAGAACAATTGAACTTTGCCCCATTTTGTACTCCAAACCCAATGTATGGAAATACAGAGTTGTAGTATAATCCCTTGTTTAAAAGCATTTAGTTGAGATGTCTCATAACTACACTGAAGGTGTCTTGGTACCACTAACATTATAAGTTTATAATAGACTAATCTACCCGCTGAAGAGCCCTCAACTCACTTCCTTTCCTTTTAGATTTTGTACTATGAGGATGTGATACTTCAAGCCAGGACAACAGTCCACTACCTCAAGATGTAAAGCCCAGAAAATATTAGGAGATGAGAATCAAAACCTTAACATTGTTGAGCTATAAAATTTTCCCTAGACTGGCTAACTCTGGAAATCTACAGGTAAAAAATATCATAATGCATATTAATATATTTGTTATATACTAGTATATAAACATATTATATATGTATATATTAATTTGTTAGCTATATAGTAATAGAAAATATATATTTCTTTAATATACAA
>NW_026652277.1:145137938-145202173 GCF_009828535.3 Hylobates moloch | reverse complement strand
GTTGCTTATTGTGCTGAATATTTTACATTTCACATCTTAAGATCTAATCTCAAACCAGGAGGTGGCCTTTATGGGCCACATCAGATGGTTCTATAGCCTTCTGGACTTCAAGGGACCAAGCAATGGACAGCACCAGCAGGACACCAGAGACAGGGATGAGAATTGCAGTAATGATAATTGTAACACTGAATCCCTCACAGCAAGATAATCTTGGGCTAGCTATGTCATCCAATAGGAAATCACTCTTCTCAAAGTAGCATGCTCTGCACATCTTTTTCTGGGTACAGTGACCACTCTATTCTCTCATCTTTTTAATCCCATTGTCAATAGTATCCTCTTTTCTGCGTAAGTGTGGTGATAGCACCATCCTGGTACGTAACTCCAGTTTACTGAACTCTCCATTGTGGTTTCTCCGATATCTGATCCACATCTTATAAGTAGTCCCTTTGTAAATAAACCTTTTTCAAATTATTTTACATTGAATGTGCTATGTATTTCCTCGAAGGACCCTAAAAATTACTCATGTATAACAAATATCACTGGGAGAAGAATGAATCAAGTCAAAGCAATCTAGCATCCTGTCAGAAGAAAGTACTCTGATTTTGCATAGCATATTACAATATCCAAAACTTTAGTGACTACAAGTTGAATTTAAATCCTACTGACATCTAAGAACAATAACAAGAAAAGCAAGATATTGAAGTGTAACATATAAGTGGCAGTTTGCTTACATTTTCATAACTGGATCAACTGAATATCAAGACCTTACATTTGAAGTTTGCTTAACAGATATTCAGTATATAATAATATAAATATCTGTCAGATCCATTTGTAGTTACCAGGATCTTCCTTAGATTATGTCCATGCAGAGGACTATTTGACTTTTTTTCAGACAGCATAGGGGAAGAGAGGAGCTAGAAATGTAAAGTTGGTAACTTAGGATGCCATCCTTGTTGGTCTGGCATAATGAAACTTGGTCTACTGTGCTCATTTTAAGGCGTAATAGTTAGTGATGAATTCTGAAACTAGCAAGATGATCCACAATAGGTAAGATAAAGGATTATTAAAATGCAGATAGAGACAATTTAATGACTCTGAGTTATTAAAGTAGAGATATTAGGGGAAGTTTAATGATGATTCTAAATATGTATAATGCATTTATATAATAAGTACCAGAGTTGTTAAAAGTTTTCACTAAGATTAAGACTAGAATGAGAATGGGTTTAGATTGAAATCAGGAATCCAACAATATGTTGGCTATAATGAGTGGCTAGACATTGGGTTGAATTACTAAGACTACTTACAGATGTAAAGTTATTCAAGACTACTCAATAGTCTTGAATAGAAGTCTATTCAAAGCCTAACTGCAAATATACACAACAGTAAAGGCATAAGTAACTAAGGCAGCCATGATAAAATAGCAATTTCTGTCATTCACAAAACATCCTTCTTCCAATATATGAATTAAACTGTAAGTTATTGCTTATAAAGTTAAGTTATAACATGTGTACATGTACTCAGAGAGATTGTAGAATAGCCTTTATTGAGATGGCTGAAATTAGGCTAATCCCAATGTATAATACAGTTTGGTCACCCTGCCTAGAGATAAAAAGATGAATCATGATGTTTACACCTCGAGGACTCTATGATTCATTAATGATTATCTAAAGTGTCATCCAGAGAACAAATACAGCATGTGACTGCATACATATGTCAATAAAGGTCAGGACAATGGCACATCTCCAAGCTAAGTTACTCTCCAAAAACAAGATGAACTCAAACACATCAGCTTTTCTCAGTTATGACTCTACTAATCAATTTGGATTGACTAGCTTCTATGTATCCAATTCCCTGCTGGAGATAATGAGAAAAACAGAAATATTATCTTAAAATATTTACTCTCTGGATGAAAAATTATAACATAAGCCAAGACTAACCAAGTATTTTTAAATAGTGTGACATAGTTTTGTAGAAATTCAGGAATGGTAGAATTTTGTTAAATTAATGATAATAATAACAACAATAATAGTTAATTCATACGGATAGCCTACAATGCCAAGCATATAGTAATCATCATTTACCATTAGTTATGATTACTGTGTTCCATGCACTGTGATAAAAATTAACTTTGCCATTTCATAATAATAATCACATAAACTAGGTATTACTAATGACAAAAAGTCAACAATATATCATACATGTATGAATAAACAAGTGAAGAAGTAAGTGAAAAAAACTGGGGCTCTGAAAGTTTAAATAACTTGCCTAAGTTCATGAGACAGAAAGATTTGAAACTTAAGCTAAATCTGAAAATATGAGCAGATCTCAGGCTAGAAAGGAAGAGAGAAATACCAAGCATGGGGACTGGAAAGAGGAAAGGTACAGAAGCAGAATAAGCCTGCATGTTAATGAGAAAAAGAGACAGTCTGACGACGACAGAGTGATGTATTAGAGAGTACATCTTATAGAATGGGGACAGTACACTTACTTGCGGTCTAGGAAGAAGAGTCTGGATGCGATGTAACAATGTAGATATGACTGTAAACAGAATGACATGAGGAAAGTGTTGTTTAATAAAGGTGTAAACAGGAAACATTAAGCAGTGCAGATCTGAGAGAAAAAAATCTATCATTAACAGAGGAAGCATTTGTAACAGTCTAAACTAGAATTATGAGGATCTGCATTTTGGCAGTTGATTGAAAGGGAGATAAAGAAGAAATGATGAATATAAGATATTTTGAAAGAAAATATGATTATAGAAGTGAAGGGAAAAGACAAAGCAATGAAGAAGCCCATGTTTAGTGGGAAAGTATATCAAATGATAGTTTCACTAAAAGAAAAATAGATACAGAATATAGTGTTTTTCTTTACTAAAAGATAAATAGAAATAGATAAGAGTTGGAAAAAAGAAAAAAATTACATGAGTTTGAGGTGACACTCTTATCTCCAAATGTAGATATTCTATGCATTGGTGAAAAGATTGAACTAGGATACAGGTGCAAAATCTGGCTTTGAGATGCAGAGTTTTACATCATGGTATGAAAAAGAGGTGAGGCACTTAAGGCCAATATAATAGGCACAACTGATGAAGAAGAGGAACCAAGTTCAAGTTGTGATTCTGAAATTTAACTAGAAGAAGTCACTTAACATCTCTGAAACTCAGTTATTCCATGTTTAATGGAGAAGATAGTGTCTACTTCACACACTTTGTTTTGAGCAAACAAAATGAAAGGGCCTTGCAAAATATAAAGCTATATAAATTAAGATATTGTGATGTAGGACGGGCGTGGTGGCTCAAGCCTGTAATCCCAGCACTTTGGGAGGCCGAGGCGGGCGGATCATGAGATCAGGAGATCGCGACCTTCCTGGCTAACACGGTGAAACCCCGTCTCTACTAAAAATACTAAAAATTAGCCGGGCGTGGTGGCGGGCACCTGTAGTCCCAGCTACTCGGGAGGCTGAGGCAGGAGAATGGCGTGAACCCCGGAGGCGGAGCTTGCAGTGAGCCGAGATCGCGCCACTGCACTGCAGCCTGGGCGACAGAGTGAGACTCCGTCTCAGGGAAAAAAAAAAAAAAGATATTGTGATGTAAAGTCGTGAGAATAGGAGGTTGGAAATTTTAAACTACGTATTTCTTAAGGGTTTCCAAGTTGAGACTTTAGCCTTCTTCCCTTGATCGAAGATTCACATTTTGCTGTGCCATGAAGTGGATAACTCATTATTATAAGCAAACATTAGAAGGCTGATTGGCCTGTCTGCTTCTGAAACACAGTAAAAATAATACTGAAATCTTTCTAAATCTTGGAAAAAGTCTTTGAATAATCATCTTTAAGTTTTGCTTAGTTGAAGCAATATAATTTTAACCAGCAAAAAAGGAATAAATCAGGAAAATCTCCAATTCAGAAGTTATTTTTCTTATGGCATACTTATGGGTAAACAAGCATGTTAAATATTGCTTATACTTATTCTGTATTATTACAGTTTTCAACCTTGAAATTGCATAATACTAACTTATAAAATGAAACATTTAGACACATTGGTTTAAGGATACATAATAATCCATTCTTAATTTTTATTTTACTTTTTAAAGTTACTATTTGCACTGAAATAAATGATACCGCTTTAGGAAAAGAAATCAAAACATAGATGCCTGAGCAGAGTAAAAATTCTTAGAGAAGCAGGACTATGCATATTTTGTGTCTTTAGACTATGTTTAGAGTATCAATATTTCATTGGTAAAGATTGAGCTGAAAAATATTTGTATCTACTTTATCCATTTTGCTTGGATGAGACATGTGCATCTTGATATTTCTTAAGGATATTACATCTCAAGTTTGGTTACATAATAAGAAATTGCCTAATATAAATTCAAACTAACTTGTGATTACATTTTCACTTGCTTTTTTTTTTTTCTTTATTTTTGGTATGCTAGTCGAGGTGTAAGCTTTTTATTATAAATGTCACAGATGTCACTTTTCCTCTTCCCAAAGGCATTTGAAAGAAAATAAGGAAATTATCTCAGTTTTCACTAGTATGCTTGAGTGTCCCTAGCACAGGGACAATTTCTTGATTCAGCTTTGCATCCCAGCACCTTGGACAGTGCCAGGCTCAAAATTGGCTTTTAATACCTATTTTGGAACATGAATGATTTTATCGTGATATCATATTTGTTTTATATGTCTCTAAAGATAAGAATCACCAGAGCTTGAGCATGTTTTTATTTTGCTGTAATAATTGCTTTTATGCAAACTACTCCTAAGTTGTTTTTATTTCACTTTTAATGCAAGATCAACACTTAGAAAATTGAATCTCTTAAGCTAAAATTCATGTTAGCACAAAAAGTTATTATTATTTCAAGATATCTTCTTCCTTTTACTTACAAAATCACCATATAAATGTAAGACAAATTAAATTTTAAAATGCCCTTTCAAAAGCAGTGCTTACTTTTATTCTCATATTCAAGCTCACAAAGGAATTCTTAGAGGTAGAAGGGAGGCTCCCATGACCCCCGCCCCCCACTCAAAGAAGAGACTGAAAAGAAAAAGAGAAAATTTCACTTCATTTTTAAAAATATTATTACTGTGAAACAGTATGGGTTAGTGTAAATTGTAAAGACATGTATATTCTAAACTCCTCTTTTTAAATGAATTCCCTTTTAGGCTGATATAATATATTCTTCCTGGTTTCTGTTATTGTTCGCATGCACTACTATAAAGATTATGGATCCCAGCAATTACTCCTTATTTTCACGGTAGAAACCGGCACTCAATAGAAAACAGGAAAATGTACTGAGGGCAAACCGTTCTGTAAAGGATCTCTGTGGGCCGATATTTATTTCGGTTTGCACTAAATTAGTCGTCGCTTCGCAAGAACCCTTTGTCTGTGGGACGGTGGGTCCCATCATGGCAACCATTATCTATTCGTGGAAACGACATCTGATGACTCCGCCCGGGCTGGGGGTGGGGAGGGAGCACCGCGTGGAGAGCTCGACTGAGAATTAAAGTGAGTGAACAAAGAGAACTCCCAGCAGCCGCCCGCCAGCTGCATCAGGAGATGTTAGTCACGCCCGGAAGGCTGTTCGAGTCCGCCTCCTTGGAAAAGAAGCTCAAGTAAATAATTGATGGAGATTGACCGAACCCAGGACAAAGCTTTGCAGGAAACCAGTGCATCCGTGTTCGAGCAGTTTTGGAATCCTCTGCCAAGTACGGGATAAGAGAATAGAGCAAGGAGTTTGAGCGCTGCTGTCAATCTTCCATCTCGGGCGTGGCTCTGGCCTTTTTGTCTCTTTATCCCGCCACTCCCCACCCCTGTTCCCCGTCCCCCTCCCCGCCTTCTTCTCTTTCCTCTTGAAAGTAACCTCTCTTTGGTTATTTCTACCCTATCGTCCCTTGCAATCCCGCCCTCTCTCCTGCCCAGTTCGGTGAGGTCAGCTCATGAATATCTCTGCACTTCCTGGGAAGCGTGTGGCCCAGCTTGGTACCTCGCGTGTTAGCCTGCTGAGAGCTGCAGCTCCAGCCCAGCCGCGGACCGTCGGGAAGTCACCGGCTCTGGGGGCAGCTGAATCTTGACGTTACCGCCATTGTTTGGAGAAATCGAGTGGGTGTGGAACTGCGGCGAGCGAACCCAAAGTCATGCTCAGCCGGAAAGTCGCATACAATAATACGAAGTTGAACTTTCCTCGGCGCAGAAAGGCACAATAATAAACCCTGAGATCCCCGGAATATCAGAAGGAAAGTGCTGTTGATTTGTTCAACTACTTGGAAACCTCGCCTCTGCTGAGAAGTGAGCAAGTTCTGGATTTCTAAAGGGTTGGGGATGAATGATGGGGTGGGTTAGCAGGTGGATAAAACTTGAGATTAAAAGTGTTGGTCTAAGCCGTGCCGGGGTTGGTTGGGTGATAATTTTCACCGGGAAAGCCTTGAAGAGATGCAGCATCTTGTCACTTTGTGGGAACCACGTGACAGCAGCCGGATACCTTTGATTGTGGAGCCCAGTTACTGGAACACAAGCTTTCGCCTGGGTTAATGCTGTCTGGGGGCTGAGTTTAAACATTGGCTTCTCAGCTCTGGAATTATTCTGCCTGATTAAAAATAAAAATAAGTTTGCATTGGCAATATAAGTTAGTTAGATAGCCCATGTTAGTGCCACCCATGATGATAAACTAGGCCAGACATTCTAGTAGTATCGTGGCTGGGAGAGAAGATGTAGAAAACTAGTTGGTGGGCAGTTTTCCCCTGATGTCTTCTTTGTTCACCTTTATATTTCAAAGTGAGTTGGAAGGAGGTGCCAGAAACAGAAAGGGAGGTGGATTAGGAAACCTTCGGTAATATTTCTTTATAAAATGAGGAATTGCTGCATGCTAAGTTGTGATGATAACAATAGATGTTAACAAGAATAATGCAAGTAAAATAACTGGCAGTAAAGTAATCTCCTCTCTGTATAGGACGAATATTTTTAAAGCAGAAATTTATGCCTAGTCATGCCCCTTTCAGTGCTTTAGACAGAAATAATT
Organism: Hylobates moloch; assembly: GCF_009828535.3. Lineage (NCBI taxonomy): Eukaryota > Metazoa > Chordata > Mammalia > Primates > Hylobatidae > Hylobates > Hylobates moloch. The sequence goes on along the minus strand of NW_026652277.1, from coordinate 145,195,161 downwards.
TTAAGGAAAAGACAACTAATTGACTAGCTGCCTGGATCCCTAGGGAGAGGAACCCATGAGGCAGTAGCTTGCTATTTTTCAGATTAAAGAAGCTAGTGACGGATTTATCTTGGAAATATACATACTGGAAATTGATCTTACCACCATGAGGGAAGATGCACCAGCCTTCTGGGTTCTGTCTCAGAATTGCTACATAGGAGAAAATGGGCACTTTAAAAAGTACAACTTTTGTTTATGATATGAAATGTAAGAAGATGGCTAAGAATGAAAATATTTTCTATCTAGCAATTACGCTTCAAACTAAAGTGATTCCTAAGACTACAAAATTGGGTAAGCATAGGAAAATTCATCACCAGAAACTTAGGAAACTGCAGAACTGACCACAACTTTTCCAAATGTATTTTATAAATTATTTCCCAAAAGGGAAAAAATACGCTTTGGGGTTGCTAATAACTAACCCATATAGACAATTCTTAATGCTATTATTTTCTTGAAACTGAGATTGATTTAAAGGCATTCATTATTTATATTTTCTTTTAGTTCTATTATAAAGGAAGTTGGGTGCATTTTCCCAAAAACAACATTAAGGGTCGGAGCTGCCTGGGGAAAGTGTCATTTATCAATAGAAAATTTTCTCTAGGAGCCCTACATCATAACCCTTTTCCTCCAATTGAACTTGGGAATACTAATTAAATGAAAACTTTCTCCACTAAACTAGGCTTTACATATGGATTTGATGGTGAGAAAAGCCAAAGTTGTAAAAGCAGAGAGTTGACAACTCTAATATATGGACATCTTTTCTTTCTGAAGCTTCTTTTCCACTTTATCCTCTTTTCTTTCTATATCTCCCTTCCCATCAATTCCTGTCTGACTCTGTATCTCACCATTTCCAAAGGCTGCTACCATGAGAATGTAAGGTTCAGCTGCTTTCAGATCCGTCATTTTGCTGAGGTGGGGTGAGATGGAGACAGCGCCACCCTGGGCAAAATGAGAATTCACAGCCCTCCATCCTATTCCTAAAGACAGCCGTGCATCCTATTCCTAAAGTCAAAGCTTCTATTAAGCGTCTTCCAAATCTCGTCATTTTCTGAGGACTTCTCTTGTAGAGTAATATCACCCTTTGCTCTGCAACAACGCAGACATGCTGTGTTCTTCTCTCCTTTTGTTTCTGTCCCAGCTTAGGAACGAAGGTTGGCGGCGGTGAAGACGGAAGAGGATGATCTAGTAATGGGCTCTTCCAAATCGCATCTGGTAGGTTCTTCTTAGCCATGAGTCAGCCACCAACCGGGGGCGCTGCCCCTGCCACAGCAGCAGCTTCTCCCGCCGCTGCAGCCACTGAGGCTCGTCTGCACCCGGAGGGCAGCAGCAAAAAGCAGCAGCGAGCTCAGTCACCCGCTAGACCGAGGGACAGTTCGCTGCGACAGACAATCCCGGCCACCCGGTCCCCAGTGGGGGCCGGCACTAAACTCAATTCTGTTCGGCAGCAGCAGCTGCAGCAGCAGCAACAGCAGGGTAACAAGACCGGGAGCCGCACGGGGCCGCCCGCCAGCGTCCGAGGAGGCGGAGGTGGGGCCGAGAAGGCGACGCCCCTGGCGCCCAAAGGGGCCGCTCCGGGAGCTGTCCAGCCCGTGGCTGGTGCTGAAGCGGCCCCCGCCGCGACCCTGGCCGCTTTGGGCGGCAGGAGGCCCGGACCGCCCGAGGAGCCGCCTCGGGAGCTAGAGTCCGTGCCCTCGAAACTCGGGGAACCCCCTCCACTCGGAGAAGGGGGAGGAGGGGGCGGGGAAGGAGGAGGAGCCGGCGGCGGCTCCGGGGAAAGGGAGGGGGGCGCTCCGCAGCCGCCGCCGCCCAGGGGCTGGCGAGGGAAAGGCGTACGCGCTCAGCAGAGGGGCGGCAGCGGCGGGGAGGGGGCCTCTCCTTCTCCATCCTCCTCTTCTGCGGGCAAAACCCCAGGACCCGGCAGCAGAAACTCCGGAAGCGGCGTTGCGGGGGGCGGCAGCGGTGGTGGAGGGAGCTACTGGAAGGAAGGATGTCTGCAGTCTGAGCTCATCCAGTTCCATCTCAAGAAGGAGCGGGCGGCAGCGGCGGCGGCCGCGGCTCAGATGCACACTAAGAACGGCGGCGGCAGCAGTAGCCGCAGCTCCCCGGTCTCTGGCCCCCCTGCCATTTGCGAGACCCTGGCCGTCCCCTCCGCCTCCCCAATGGCGGCGGCGGCGGAGGGCCCCCAGCAGAGCGCAGAGGGCAGCGCGAGCGGCGGGGGCATGCAGGCGGCAGCGCCCCCTTCGTCGCAGCCGCACCCGCAGCAGCTCCAAGAGCAGGAAGAAATGCAGGAGGAGATGGAGAAGCTGCGAGAGGAAAACGAGACTCTCAAGGTGAGGAGGGTGGGGGGACCCTGCTGGGGGATGGGAAGAGTGGGCCTGGGAGGATTAGGGCGTGTCCCGGCGGGGATGAGAGGCTGCTAACCTGTTAGGGAGCCTTGAAGAGGGAGGAGAACAAGAAAGGAGGGAGGGGGTTTCCTAGGCCTTGTCTGAATTTGAATCTGCTCTCAGTAACGCGAGGTTTTCATTTAAATTCAAATCTGGGCCTCCGTTTCTCTAATTATAATGGTTTGTCACACTTCATCCTGGAGAGAGGTAGAGTAAGAGAATGAGAGAGGGCCTAAAGTGGGCCTTTTTCCCCAGTTTCCTCTTCTATACTCAGCTCCTTGTCACTCCTGTCTCGTGGACAGAGGGCAATTAAAGCTGAGAATTTGGAATTGGAATGGGGTGTGCACGGTGTGTGTCGGAAGGGCTGGAAGCGAGTTTGATTTTGACACGCGGCCTGTCACCGCCTCAGAACGAGATCGATGAGCTGAGAACCGAGATGGACGAGATGAGGGACACTTTCTTCGAGGAGGATGCCTGTCAACTGCAGGAAATGCGCCACGAGTTGGAGAGAGCCAACAAAAACTGCCGGATCCTGCAGTACCGCCTCCGCAAAGCCGAGCGCAAAAGGCTCCGCTACGCCCAGACCGGGGAAATCGACGGGGAGCTGTTGCGCAGCCTGGAGCAGGACCTCAAGGTCTGCGGCGCGGGGGCTCAATGGCGCGCGGCAGGGGCGGCGGGTGGGGACTTTGGCCAAGGGCTCTTTAGGCTGAGATAGTCTTCAGTGGCGACTGGCAAGGAGCCTTAGGGATACAGTTTCGTAGCGCTAACCACAAAATACAAGGGTCTCAGAAGGGAGAGAACTGGCAGGTGGCTCTAAAGAGTGCAGAGTGTGTGGAGGGCCTGGCAGCAAACGAGCTAAGTGTGCTCTCCTGGGAGCAACGGTGGCTCTTCAAGAGGTGATGAGAAGAAGGCTCCCTTCTGGGCAGAAGCAAGGGCGTGGCAGAGCGCAGGCTCTAGCCTTTGATCTGCCCTTCAGTCTGTCTACTGAGAGAAGGCCGGTGGAATCCGGCAGTCAGGAGCTGCACTAAAAGGACTCCTCTGGGGGAGTTGAAACCCAAAATAGGAACTGCACTGGGAAGATACTAGAGTTAAGATTTCTTTCAGCAAGTGTCCACTCCACCTCCTTCTTCCAGGACTTCTTCCTTTCTGCACTTGCCACTTAGGTGACTCCGAGGAAAAACAAAAAACAAAACAAAACAAAAACAAAAACCAGCTAACCAACTTGCAGCCTGTTTGGTGTGAGGTAAATGAAATAATCTCATTTTTTAAAAAATGCAATTGTTTCTTCAGAATTTCTTCCAGTGGAAAAATCTCAACCTTGAAGTGCATTTTCTAGACAGGTGTGGTCTCCAGTTCAGTTTGACTGTAGGCAGATTCATTGACAATGCAAACTAGATATTAACTTAATCTCCTTGCACAACCAAATAAGTATACTGTTCATTGCATTAACTTCATTAAGATTTAAAGATCACGTGTAATCTTTGTTTTAAAGAAAGCTATGTGTAAACATTTTATGAAAGACGTATTACTTTTTTTCTTAACATTTATTGAGTGCTTAGTATGTGCTAAGCACTGTGGCAAACACTGTTACATACATTATTATTTCATTTAATTCTCAAGGGAAAAATAATCCTACAATGTAGGGATTATTAAGGCACCAGTTTACAGGTGCAGAAGCTACACCTTTTACAGAGGTTAAGTGCCCAGGCCTGGAAAACAGCTAATAGGTGCCAGACTCACTCTCCACTCAGTCCCAGATCACAACCTGTGTCCTAAGCCTCTATACCAGACTGCTCCACTTTTCCTCCAAACCCTAGAATTTCCAGGATAATCTCAAAATATGAGGCAAAAATGCACAGTCATTCAAAAAATAATAATCTCAAGGACTAAAACTTTTCTAAGATTAAGCAACTGGAATTCTAGTTATAAGATTGAAATTCAAGCCCAACCCACTACTTGTAAAAACTTCAATTTTTCATTCTTTAACATAGATTATAATGGAAACATCTACCTCATAGTTTTGTTGAAGTAAAGGAGATTTGTGAAATTTCTCTACATGTGATAAAATGCAATAGAACATTTGTTACCACAGAGTAGTGCAGAAGTTAAGGGAACAAAATTTAGAGCCAGATTGCCAGGCCTCTTAGCCCAGCAGTGTCTACTCATTAGCTGTGTGACCTTGACGTCTCTGAGACTCAGTTTACTCATCTACAAAATAGAAGTAATAATAGTACCTATCTCATGGGATTTTTGTAGGGTTAAATGATTGATATATGTGAATGGCTTATATGTATAGTTTGTGGAATAATGCCTGGCACATGGTAAACGCCATATAAATATTGGGTTTTAATGCTTTCAATAGGAATACAATTTTAGCCCTTATTATATTGTCATTAATTATATTTTATTGTTACAAACACCTTAATTCAGGTTGCAAAGGATGTATCTGTGAGACTTCACCATGAATTAGAAAATGTGGAAGAAAAGAGAACAACAACAGAAGATGAAAATGAGAAACTGAGGCAACAGCTCATAGAAGTTGAAATTGCAAAGCAAGCTTTACAGAATGAACTGGAAAAAATGAAAGAGGTTAGTATTTGATTATTTCATGGTGTACTATGTATTTTTAGCCCTTTAAAAAAGAATCCCAAGGACTAATATGACTGTTAAAAAATTTCTTTTATGATTGCAGGACAATTTTTTACTCTTACCCAAATAGTAAAAAATACATGATTTCATACTAATAAATGAGTAGCAGCAAAAGATTCTGACCTAAACACGGTATCTAACTCGACATGTACGAGCTTTGACTGATCTCTGTGTTTCATCTCTGTGTCTTCTAAATGTATGTTAATTAAATAAATGCCACAGCATACTAAATGCAAAGAGTGTCAAAAGTGTGAAGGAATGAGCCTTGTGATAGTTTAGGGGAATAATTAGCCCCATGAGATTACTTACTATTGAGTTCATAGAACCATGAATTTTTAGGATGGAAAAGACTCTAAGGTCCATTTGATCTAATTCATTCCTTGCTTGAAGTCTCTCTATAGCAAAGCCAGCCCTTCCCACAATGTTCTAATGCTTAGAATATCACCAGTGACTATCCCTGAAGATCTTTCACAGCAGCCAATTGTATCATATCATAGCTCTGTTTAAAGATTTTCCTTTTTTTTTTACATGATATGTATTTAATTGCAACTTGAGCCAGCTCATCTGAGTTATACCCTTTAGGGTAGAAGAGTCAAAGTTCTCCTTCATGTCAGCTATTTGAAGATTCCAAATGTATTTACCATGAGTCTTCTAAAAGAACAGAATCAAGATAAAGAAATGGAGGAGAAAAGAGACAGAAACATCTATCAAGAAATGATTAGCGGCTGGGCGTGGTGGCTCACGCCTGTAATCCTAGCACTTTGGGAGGCCGAGGCGGGCAGATCACGAGGTCAGGAGATCGAGACCATCCTGGCTAACACAGTGAAAGCCCGTCTGTACTAAAAATACAAAAAATTAGCCGGGCAAGGTGGTGGGCGCCTGTAGTCCCAGCTACTCGGGAGGCTGAGGCAGGAGAATGGCATGAACCCCAGGGGGACAGCGAGACTCTGTCTCAAAAAAAAAAAAAAAAAAAAAAAGAAATGATTAGCTTTAAGATAAATAACAATTTAATTAGAATTAAATTATACTTTTCTTTGATAGCTACCTGAACATGTACAATGCAACTTGTGAAAACTACCATTGAGAAATAGCAAATGCACAAGTTGTCTTCTGAAAAATTTCCTCTGCTTGGATAAGCAGAATTCTAAAGAAAATTCTAATCTTTCCACAGACTGAGGTATTGACCCACCTGTCATTGCTGTGCTTATCTCAAAATGTTACAAAAATATAGTGCAAATAACAGTGCAAATATCAACAGTCTGATTAGGACTTCGCAGAATACAGTTTCAGTGGAGTAAACTATTTTTTGTGACCTGTTTACTTATATTATCCTGACTTTAAACATTTTTAGCATAAGAAAATAGTAAAAAATATTTTAGTGATATGAAATTCTTGTCTACCAGCTAGGAGTCGCTCTGTGCTATAGTAGAAAAATATGGAGACAGGGAGCTGTGTGATCTATTTTCACCAGTAACTGGGTGACTTTAAAAGGCCTGTAACTTGTACTTGTCTACTTTTATCCAGTTCTACACTGAAAGGTTGTTTTTGATGATTCTCAACATCTTTTTCTGGTATGTAAGACTTTTCTCCTGAAATTCAGAACATTGCCATTTAAGGAATGGCAAAGATTTTTTCCCTAAAGTTAAGAGATCAAATATGAAATTAATGTAGATATAAGTATATATTTCTTCAACAATAATGTACAGTTGAAGGTATGTCAAAAAATGACTTTCATTTATAGAAAAAAAAGTAAAGTAGGTAACTGTATTAGTTCTCTAGAGTAGCTGTAACAAAATACCAAAAACTGGGTGGCTTAAACAGCAAAAAAATGTGTTGTCTCACAGTTCTGCAGTCTAGAAATCCGGAATCACGGTGTTAGTAGGGCTGGTTCTTTCTGAGGGCTGTGAAGGCAGGATATGTTCCAGGCCTCCCTCTATGGCTTGTAGATGGCCATCTTCATGGTCACATGGCATTCTCCCTGTAGCTCTGTTTCCAGACTTCCCCTTTTTGTAAGGATATCAGTAATATTAGATTAGGGTCTTCCCTAAGGACCTCATTTGACCTGCCTGGGCTCAAGCTATTCTCCCACCTCTGCCTCCCTAAGAGCTGGGATTACAGGCATGAGCCATCACAGCCGACCCTCATTTTAATTTCATTACCTCTGTAAATACCTCTGTCTCCAAATGAGATTTCATCCTGAGCAACTGGGGGTTAGAACTTCAATATATGAATTTGACAGGGAGGGTAGAAGGAGAGAACAGAATTCAACCCACAGCAGCAACAATCTAATAGCTTCCTGTGAGCAAGCAAAGAGAAATTTCATTGTCACTCTCATAGGCTCCATTCCCTATTCATACGTTACTTGTGCTCTCTCATATGCCTTGAATGTTTTAAATTGTAAACATTCAAGTACAAACAAACTTCGCTTGATTACCAGAGATAAAAAAGAAATGCCTTGTAATTTGGTGTCATGTGAATGTTTTAAGTGGATACCTGAAAAATTGTACTTAAGAATGGCAGAAGAGCTTTCTGATTTTCATTTTACTTCCATTAAAGGGGAAGATATGCATAGACTGTCTATCCATTAGCCAGAACGATGGGACCTCTCCCATCTTAAAATAAAAGCCAAAATAATCTGGCCACCAGGAGGAAAGGGTAGAGCTTGGGACCGTCCTCAGGAGATTGTAAAGATGCATTTCCTTCATTCTTTTGCTCACACTCTTCCCTGTGACTATTTCCTCCTTCAGGGCTCTAATTCTGGGTTGGGAGAATGCTGTTCAGCACCAAGCAGTGTGGGTATATATGTTCATACCAAAGGGGCAATTTAATTCTTGGACTTATAAAACACCAAATGTCAATGCCTGATTAGGGAATACAACAATAAAAGTAAAAATAATTTAGGAGTATATATGGAGAACATCAGCCTTTAAAGTAATCTTTTATTAGGAAAATGGCATTCATGATTTGAGAAGATGGAAGGTGGTGGGGACAGAAATAGAAAAAACAGGAAGGGAGAAAGAGTGGAAGATAAAGATCTGGAGGATACTAAATATAATAAAGGAAAACCAAATAATATTCTGGTAGGGGTGCTGTATAATTATCCATTTGAGGTTGACCTTCATAGTGTTCAGAAAAATGTCAGAAATAGAAAAAGTAGTTTAACAATATGTTTAGAAATCAGAAATATTTCATTCAGATAAGATTTTTGCAATGGTAATTTTATGATGCTCTAAGACAGTAAATATTAAAACGGAGCTGCAATTACTCTGTGGATAAGGGTTGTAAGTTACTCCTTGGATGACTTGCAAAAACTTCAGTTAACCCTCTGCTTCACTGGTTGTAAAATGAAAACATATTCAAGCCCTTGGTGAATGTTAACCAACTTGGTTAATTTGGTGGGTGATGAATTGTCATCCCTTCGTGTCATTCTTTTAAAGGAGAAAAGTAGAACCAGACCAAGCTCTCCATTAAGAGAAAAGACACTAGTTATAAAGTTAAAAAATCATAGAATATACTTGAGAGAAGCAATCTTCCAATTCCAAGATTCTAGATCTTTATATGGAGTCATATAGATGTTGAACAGCACCATTGGGACCAATAGACCATCTGCTACAGTTTAGAACCGTTTGCTAAAAATTTAATTAGCTTCAAGGGTATTGACCAGTTGCTCTCAGGACTGGTGGCTGCACAAGGTCTTGTGCACCTCCTCACATCTATCTGTCTATCTTCTCCCCCTGAGAGGATGGAGTAGGCACCTGGGAGTAAGAAGAATTGAGTAGAGGCAGGATGGAGGTAATTAGCTGCATCTATTGCATCTCATTGCTTGTATTGAAATAGCTGATGTTTGACCAACTGCAAAAAAGAGGGACCTCTTCGAATGCTGCCTTCGAATCTTAATAGCATTTTCATCCCAATTATAAAACATTGATTGCTACCAGCACTATGCTTTCTTGCTGTAGAAGAATGCCTTTACCTTTCTGTAACCTGTAGAAAATGGCATTCTATCTTTCAACATTGCAAATGATCAAAGAGACAGAGGTTTTTAATTAAAGTTATGTCATGTAAACAACAACTAGCTCTTTGAACGCCAGAATGGGTTCATACACAAATAGGATAAAGTGAGGTTGTGGAGGAGGCTTTGGACAATGCATTCTCTGTGAGAGGTGAGTTTTTGCTCCAGTTAAATTGAGGATCACTGTCTGTCATGAGGTTCTGCTGCTGTAGCAGTGAACTTTATTTTCAAAGCTTTGAAACTCCTTGTAATCATCAAGAGAAGAAGGGTCATCTGGTGTCACTTTTAAGGTCTGGTGCTTGTTGAAGTGTTGATAAGAGACATTTGAGCAAAGAATTCACCAACACAGGAGCAAAGAAAAATAGTAAGATGACGATCATGAGAACTGTTTATCAGATCTTTTTTCTTTTCAGAATCTGTACTCCTTATATTGTCTCATACCTCACCCATGCACAAGATTCTTAAAAGAAAATAATTTTCTTAACTTTTCCCAGTCTTTGCTCCAAAGGGTTCTTAACTGGCCTACTGAAATAGCACCATCTATCTTGGACTTTTATTTTTTGTGCACTTGGTATAATAGATCTTATCTATTACAATGAACTTTCATTCTGGAACACAAAAATAATTAGTACTATAAATTTTAACAGCGTCTCTGTTTTTCTTGTTTTATAGAGTCCCTTGAGAGTATATCTGTATACCCAGATTCTCTTTACAAATGGAACATTTTAATAGGCAAATTCTGTACTATATATTCAGAATTACCTATTTATTTTCTTATATAAAATAAAGAACTGATCATAGCTACACTTGGTTCTAATAGGGAATGTTTACCTGAATAATAAAATGTGAAAAAGAAATGTTTAGTGATAAATCAGCAAAGAAGCATTCCAAGAGACAGTTTAATGGGGCATTTCTTGCAAATATTTTCCCCTGGTTCTGGTAGTTTACTTAACATTTTAAAATAAAACAGTAGTCATTGATATTTTAAAATGAAATGGCCACACATATATTTAGATGCATCAATTAAACATTATTATTTTAGTCATATCTTCTCAGAGCCAATAGTTTGTTGAATAACATGGGCAGGAATAAGAGACTAAATTTAAAAAAAGGAAGAGTGTGTCAGGTAAGCATAGAAAAGCTTTTCTTCCAGGAAGTTGCCATGTGTTATGAATGCATTTTTTTCTTTTCTTTTTTTTTTTTTGAGACGTAGTATTGCTCTGTCGCCCAGGCTGGAGTGCAGTGGCACAATCTCGGCTCACTGCAAGCTCTACCTCCCGGGTTCACGCCATTCTCCTGCCTCAGCCTCCCCAGCAGCTGGGACTACAGGCACACGCTGCCACGCCCGGCTAATTTTTCGTATTTTTAGTAGAGACAGGGTTTCACTGTGGTAGCCAGGATGGTCTCAATCTCCTGACCTTGTGATCTGCCCACCTCGGCCTATGAATGCATTTTTAAAGATGTATTTATGTAGGCATTATAAATTTTATTGGATTTTTAAATGAAATTAGATATACAGTTCCATGTACTCTGAAGTGATCTTTAATATTCAGTTACATGTAAATGACTCTTTTACCCAGATGCCAAGCCCCCATTAGAAGCAAAGTAGTACACAGATCAGAAATTGGTGGATTATTTTTGTGCAATATAATGAGCTTTTATTATAAATTTCAAATTTCTTATTTACATAAAAATACAGGACAGCATGACACACCCCCACGTTGTTGATCAGATTCCAGTTCCTTTCTTGGCTGATATTTTGCACTTCATATTATTGAAACTGTAAAGTGCTGAACAAATACAGGTTTTTACCTGATTAAGCATCTCCTATTGAGTACATTTCCAGTTCCCATCTAAAATATCTATTAATTTTGATATGTGCAACGTAATGGGCTTCCTTAAAATTGTTTAATACATGTATATTTAAATTTTTGCATAAGAGTTAAGTCTCCAACCCTGAACTCTTTGAGGCCAGTTTAACTTGGTCCAAGGGCTCAAGGCTGAACTTTGAGTGACCCACCTCTGTGAGATTAGCAATTTATCCATGTTAAGTATCTCTATGGAAGTATATTACTTATATAGTTACTGAAGTGCTGTTTACTTCTCTGACTTCTGTATCCAACCTACCTTAAAAGGGGATTTGAGGCCGGGCGTGGTGGCTCATGCCTGTAATCTCAGCACTTTGGGAGGCCGAAGTGGGTGGATCATGATGTCAGGAGATCGAGACCATCCTGGCTAACACGGTGAAACCTCTGTCTCTACTAAAAATACAAAAAATTAGCCGGGCGTGGTGGTGAGCTCCTGTAGTCCCAGCTACTCGGGAGGCTGAGGCAGGAGAATGGCATGAACCCGAGAGGTGGAGCTTGCAGTGAGCCAAGATCGCCGCTGCACTCCAGCCTGAGCGACAGAGCGAGTCTCCGTATCAAACAAAATAAATAAATAAAGACGGGGGCGGGGGATTTGAAATGGTTCACAATAAAGCCATAAAACTATTGAAATAAGGGTTTTTAAATTAGGTAAAAACGCTGGGAAGATGAAGAAAAACTTAATCCAAGGGATGTACATTTTTATGAAACAGCTCTGAGTTTAGTATCACTCAAGGCTGGGGACCAAATATTGAAAGAAATCATTTCCTAGCTGTGACCAGATACAGAAGCAACACTGAGTTTTATGTGAGGCCTCTGGGGCAATCATGAAGAAAATCAATATAGTACAACAAAAAGTTGCAGTTATACACAGACTCTACATGCAACCATCATGGACAAATGAGTCTTCTAAATACTTGACAGGTCTTTTCTATGGAATCAACAAATTATGAGTTAAAATTTTACAGAAAAGATAATAGTCATTTTTTCATTAGCCATGAATTTGAGTGTGATTGTTAGAAAGTACACATATAATGGAGTCTAGAAACTAGCTTTGAGACCTCATCTGTCTTTCCCTATGACCTTGAGCAAATAACTTAAAATTTATAGGCCTCAGTTTTTAATATGTAAATGCAGAAATTAAACTGAGTGCTCCTGAAGCTTCCTATAAATATATCATTTTCTACTTTGTTAGTTATCCATCTCTGTTCTCCCTGAAAGTTTCATAGGTATAAAATTCAGTTTCATTACTACTATTTAAATACTATAATTAGTTTTTCATATAGTCAGTTAACAGCTATTTCTTGAATGCCTGGTGTAGTGTGGCCATGTAGATAACACAGAGGATATAAAGATACAGATGGCAAAGCGTTGTATTAAACTCCAAGTTTGCACCCACTGAAGGTCCCTACTGAAAGTTTTTTTCCAGATACATATTTTTTAATTTAAAAAAATGGACATTTGAGGAACATGTGTCTTTTTTTGTTTTTTAACTTTTAAGTTTAGGGGTACAAGTGTAAGTTTGTTACATAGGTAAACTTGTGTCATGGAGGTTTGTTGCACAGATTATTTCATCACTCAGGTGTTAAGCCTAGTGCCCATTAATTATTTTTCCTGAATCCTCTCCCTCCTCCCACCCTCCATCCTCTGAAAAACCCCAATGAATGTTGTTCCCCTCCATGTGTCAAGGTATTCTCATCATTTAGCGCCCACTTGTAAGTGAGAACACGCAGTATTTGGTTGTCTGTTCCTGTGTTAGTTTGCTAAGGATAACGGCCTCCAGCTCCATTCATGTCCCTGCAAAGGATGTGATCTGTTTCTTTTTATGGCTGCATAGTATTCCATGGTGTACAGGTACCACATTTTTCTTTATCCAGTCTATAACTGATAGGCATTTAGGTTGATTCCATTTTTAACACAGGAAGTAAGACCCACAGTTATCTCTCTCTTGCTACTCAGCATTCAGCGCCTGTGTCAGCGCTGTAGAAATTACAACTGAAGACCTGATATGTGGGAATGAGTACAAGTTGAACCTCCCTAATAATCCAGCGATGCCTTTTGATGTGGCCTTGGCTCTACACTCTAGGAAGCTACAAAGACCATGTGGTAACAAAAGAATTCATCATCTATTCCAGTAAATAAACCAGGGTGTTGAATGATGACCCCTAAACATTCTAATTTCTGCAGAAAGTCTTGAGGTGGGGTTTTTAACCATATGATTCTTAGAATGAAATCTGCCCCTGCTTCCTGCCCCTGGAAGGCTGCCAGGCTCTCACCGCAGAATGTGGCCAGTAACCAGCACTGATCCTCAGCTAAACATCCAAATGTTTGTATTTTGTTATTATTGAAATTTATTTTTATTCCCTATGACTTCTCTGATGTTTTTTAAAGTTGCAAGTCTTTATGTTTTCAAGAGCATAATAAAAAATTTTTTGAGATTACTTGGCCTTTCTGTGTGTGACAGACATCAACCTCATGCAGAAAAGACCTCAATTAACTCAATCCCTTCCTTAAGAGATTCTCAGGGCACAGTTTTAACTTAAATAGTCCATGTGGTGCATTCAGGTTTTGGGACAGTAATAAACGACACTATTCTCCACCACCCCCCTCTACCATGGCCACCCTTGGCTGCCTGTGAATGGCCTTGCTCCCAGTAGTGGCAGAAATAACATCTTATTTCTGTCTCAGCCTTTTACATAAAAATAAAAACATATTAACTTGGACCTGACTTTCACTTAGCAACTATTTATGAAGCATATATATAATATGTATAAGGAATAACAGATAATGTCACAAGGTGGGTAGTCATTGCCCACAAGTTAATTATTTTCCAATAGGAAAGACAGCCTCATACAGGTTGTACTTCGACTATAGCTGCACATACACATTACTATACCAAATACTTCTCATGAAGTCCTCACAAGACCAACCAGACTGTGAGTTCTAAGAGGACAAGAGCCCCTCTTGTGTTGGTCCCTGTGGCACCCTCAGCATCTAGTTCAGTACCCAGCATATACGCAATGAGACTACCTTCTTCTGTAATATTACAATAATTATTTTTTACTTGATTTGTATGTAACTTTTTCCTGCTGAAACTGTTTACAGTTTCCTGACTGTAAACTCCTTGAGACTAAAGACTGAGTCCATGTTATTAAGACTGAGTCCATCTTATTAACTGTGTCCACAACAACCAAAAGAGAACAGGGCACAAAGTTGATAAACAGTAAGTAATTTCGAAAAGAGAATAAATGGTAATTAAGCAAGGTGTTTCATGTCAGATTTTGCAGAAAGAAAAAAAAAAGTGGCTGTGAACCAGGGCTCTTTCCATGGTGATTAGTGCAGTGCAAACACGATGAAAAGAAAGTAGATGGGTAACTCCAGCCTCACCCACTTCCAGAAATAGAGGTCTCCCAAGACCTTACTACCTTCTAGAAACTTCTAGCACTTTACTTTGCATCTCTCAAATTCCATTTATCCTCCAGAAACAGGTCTTCCCTGAAACAAGGTGCCACTGGATTCTTGAGAAAGGGAATGGGGACAGGAACCCAAGAACAAGAAGACAACTCTGACATCTTGGGCATCAGCTCTGCAGTTTAACTTCTTTGTGCTTTGGTGAAAAAATGTAAAATGCGGGTTTAAGGAGAGAGAAGACTGCAGATCCTGTCACTCCCAAAGACTATCCGTTGGAATTTGCTTTATATCTTCAATGTCTGAGATAATGGATTTAGCAGCTAATTTGGCTGGAGACATATGGAAAATTACCCCAGGGCTGCAGTGGCTCAGTAGCCACCAATGTTGAGTGCTAATTACATGCCAGTGGCTGAACTAGATAGTTTATGTATAATTATGTTGTTAATAGCCTCATTTTAGAGATGAAGACTCTAAGGCTCAGAGAGGTTAATGTCACCAGTTAGCAGGCCAGGCCCACACCCACGTCTGTCTGCCTCCAACACGTGGTCTCCAGTCATCAGTGCTGTGTGGCCTCACTGCAAGGACTCAGGCTGCCCCTCCACTGCCACTTTCATGTTCTTCCTGACCCACAAATAACCTACCCTCTTTAGGGAACCTCAGTACTCCTAGAATCTATAATCCTCTATAATACTTTAGGGTCTATCAGAGAATGTTTTGAGTAAACACTGAGAGAAGACTTCCAAGGTGGCTGTAGGGAAAAATCTATTTTATCTCACAGAAAAGGAATCTTTGGAGCAAAAACTAGAAACATAGGGCTAGAAAAATGTTTTCAGGTCTGTCAATTCTATCTCACTTTTTACAAATGTAATAGCTATGTTACTTCAGATAAGTCACGTAATAGCTGACTCAATTTAATCACCTTTTAAAGGAAAATAAATATTTTTCCTACCCAGTCTATTCACAAGGGTAACATGAGATAACATATGTGAAGGTGCTTTATAAATTGTATGGTACCATATCAGATGTTATTGTTATTATTATCACGTAGCTGTAGGTTAGCTGATTAAGACAGTTCCTAGAAAGAATTTTGAAGTCCATCAGAATAAAATTTTAGAGCTATCTAGGACTCCAACTTTTTCTACAGAACTTTGAAATGCTTTTGCTTTCCATTTTTTCATGAATGTCTATTACTCTCTGAAATTCCCCTTTAAATCTCACTTCATTATGAAGCCATGCTAACTTCTTCCATCTGACCCTTTGCCTCTTCCACTAGGCCTGTATTTAGTCCTTACTGCTTCAGGATCCATTAGCTCACATTTGCAAATGTTTTGATGGACAGGGAGATAATCCGGCTGCATTACCTGCCACTGCATTCATCAACAGGGCAACAGTGCTGACTATGTTGATTTGTCCTGTTAAATATCTCTCTTCTACCTTACTGCTAGATAAATATGCTTCCTAAAAAGAAACAGAGTAGCAGAGAAAGAAGAACTGTTCTTTGATCAAAAGTGGTCAAGCACAAGATGATTTAGTTTGCATTGTAGTTTTTATTGACTCCACAGCTAAATTTAATGTTCTCTGAATTTAAGAATTATATTTCTATTTAATTCACTTACACACACAGTGACACATATAAAAATTATCAATAAATGTTTGGGCAAGAGAAGAGGTTTAGAAAGATAAGATTGCTGTCATAGGAGCTCATCTTTAGCTTCTTAAATTATAATTTACTCAGTTCTTTTGTTTCCAAATACTTGTGATATTACTTTTGAATAAATATAATGTCCAATTTTACTGTATATTGGAAATTATTTTCCAAATTAAAATTTCAGTTAGACTTGACTGAATTTGAATGGAGATACAATTATTTATTTGATGCTTCTGTCCTAATTCCATTTTTACATTTCAGGGTCAGTTAAATTGATCTTTATCCAGATGGTAAATGACATTTGAAGATGACATTTGAAGTTGTCATTTAGCCTTTCCTAACATTTTCCATTTTATACTTACATATTTCACTTAATTGGAGCATTTATATTCAGCATGATTCAACTTAGAAGCACTTAAAATTAAAAATGCAGAGTATTCTACATTGATCTGCTGGCTAGCTCAGTTATTTAAATTTGTGTAGCCAATTAATCATGGGGGTAAGTGGTTAATACAATTAACTGTTAATTTTTTTTTCCTTCACAAAGTAACAGTTTCTTACCATTACATTAGCCAAGAACCTTGAATAATAGTAGAAATAATTAGACCAATTGCTTATTTATTCAGGTACATAATGAGCAACTAATATGTTAGTATGTAGTTGTATCCACTGCCTCTTTGCATATGAAGAAAAGAAACATTTTCATAGAACTTTATCAAGTGATCCATCTGTGTGTATTTAGGAATATCTGTTATATGGAAAGTATTATCTATCAAGAGTAAAATATAGCTATTGGGTTTATTCATTTAACGGTATGGCTAAGTTTAAATTAGAATAATTATGTTCTAGAGTCGTTCTGAAAGTAGTTATCCTATTTTTAATTCTACTAGTGTTAATTTTATTCTGTAATACATGTACAATTCTCAGTTTTCCCAATTGCCAAAATCAAAAATGAAACTTAAAAAATTCTTGGCCGGGAGCAGTGGCTCACGCCTGTAGTCCCAACACTTTGGGAGGCCAAGGCGGGCAGATCACGAGGTCAGGAGATCAAGACCATCCTGGCTAACGTGGTAAAACCCCGTCTCTACTAAAAATACAAAAAAATTAGCCATGTGTAATGGCATGCACCTGTAATCCCAGCTACTCGGGAGGCTGAGGCAGGAGAATTGCTTGAACCCAGGAGGTGGAGATTGCAGTGAGCTGAGATCGCACCACTGCACTCCGGCCTGGCAACAGAGTGAGACTCCCTCTCAAAAAAAAAAAAAAAAAAAAAAAAAATTCTTTCAGTTAGTTTAACTCCTTACACTACAGCCTGTTCTTTGTTAATTTAATGTGAGATTATAGATAAAATTGTTACTACTAAATGTTTCATTGTTATAGTATATACTTTCCATTTTAAAGCCTGTGGGAAGGTGAAAGGTGGGAGAAGGAGATCAGGAAAAATAACTAATGGACACTAGGCTTAATACCTGGGTGATAAAATAATCTGTACAACAAACTCCCATGACACAAGTTTACGTATATAACAAACCTGCATATGTACAACTGAACTTAAAATAAAAGTTAAAAAAAAAAAAATTGTAGGTATTCAAACAATTCAATGCTATCGATTTTAAACCACAACTTCTACAATTCTGAGATCACAGTTTTAACTAATCTTTCATTGGTTAGATAATACTTGACATTATTTTTCAGGAAAAAGCTTATAAATATTTTCTGAACCTTTGTATTTTTGAAAATAGCCTTTGGTTGATTTCACACAGGAATGGCAGAATGAAATTATTGAGTCAAAAAAATATGTCTTATTATATATTAGCCCTGGCATTCATTTTGCAATGGAGAAGTAAGAGATAAGCCTGACTTTTATTCCTTTGTAGGTCAGACTATTTTCTCTCTACGTATTTATGGATATTTTTCTTCATCATTTATATTAATCTGAGTTCCCCAGTGGGAAAACAGAATTCACCCAAGATGGTTCAAATGAGAAGAGATTATTACTCACAGTGGTGTGGGCAGGATTATGGGAACAAACCAGGGCTGACAAGGTATTCAGAAAAAACTTGCTACTCTTGGAAACCATCACCACCCCAAGAAATGAAGACGTAGCTGAGGAAATAGTATTATAGAGGCAGTGAAAACTAACCGTCGAGTAGGGTCCTCCCAGTGGGATCTATCGCCTGAAGGGGACTTAGCTACTGCCTAAAAATGTGGTGTTGTAAAAGAAAGGAAGTGAGGGGAAATACTCTGAACCATCTCTTCTCCCACCTTCCATCTGTCAGCGTGCCTGCCAGTGCCTTCTATTGGCCAAACTCAAGGAGGAGTCAACTGATGGGAAGAAAGCCTGGGTAAAGTTTGCAGAAGTCAGCCTCCTGGAGCACAGAGCAGGGCAGAGAAGGAGCGAGCATGAATCTGGGTAGCTAAAGAAGAATACCCCGTTCAGAAATACCACCTGGGCATATCTAGGTGATGGTCTTTGTTTATAACATGTCCAGAACATACAGACCTTTTACTCTGAAAATTAACACTTGTGTATTCATTATTTCAGAAAAGCCTTCTTGTATTATAGATTTGATAATCGTATGTGCTCCATTTTTTCTTCTTAGGATTTTCTTTGCTTTGTATTCCTTACTACCTTCTCATCCCTTCGGTTTTTAATCCTTTTCCTCTGTGGCCTTAGATAATTTTCAAGTTTGTTTTCAGTATTGTTGAATCAATTTTCTGCGATGTCATTTGTGCTCCTTAAAGACATCAGTGCAAAATTTCATTCTTGTGTTGAATTTTAAAGACCTTTTTGAGTTTTCTTGTTCCTGATAGCTTCCTAGTCTTCAGAGCTTAATCTCCTCTTATGACCTTCTTTTAGTTCATAGAGGCCATCTTTGTTATCTTTTTAAGAATACAATATTTTTAAAGCTATCTTCTATTTCTCATAGCAAATAGTTTTCAGAAATACTTGGGGGATCTTTTTTCTTTTTTTAGCTGACTTTTTAAATCATCCTGATGCATTTTACTTTTACAGCTTTGAGGTTTGATTTACATACCATAAATTCACTTAATTTTACAATTTAATGGTTTTTAGTAAATATGCAGTTATGCAACCATCATCATAACCCAAATTTAGGACATTTCCATCACTTCATAAAGATCTCTCATGTCCATTTGCAGTCACCTTCTGTTTTTAGCTCTAACCCCAATCAGCCACTAATCTATTTTTGGAATCTATAGCTTTTATTTTCTGAATATCTCATATAATTACAATCATAAAATATGTAACCTTTTGTATCTGGCTTCTTTCACCTAGACCAGTGTTTCTGAGGTTCACCCTGTAGCGTATATCAGTAATTCATTTCTTTTTATTTCCAAATAATATTCAATTGTATGTATATACCACATTTTGTTTATTCATTCAACAGTTTTTGGACAGTGGATACTTTCTAATTTTATAAATAATGCTGTTATAAACACACACATGCAAGCTTTTGTGTGGATATATGTTTTCATTTCTCTTGGGTAGATAGCTAAGATTAGAATTTGGGGGTCATATGGTGAATTTGTGTTTAACTTTTTAAAGAAACTGCCAACTATTTTCCAAAGGGGCTGCACCATTTTACATTCCCACCAGCAATGGATGAGGATTCCAATTTATCCACGCCCTTGTCAATACTGATTGTATATCTTTTTTATTATTGTTAGTCCACTGGGCATCAAATGATACATCATTGTGGTTTTGTTTCCCTAATGATGTTGAGTATCTTTTCATCTGCTTATTGTGCACTCATATATCTTATTTCGTGCCATGTCTATTCACAATGTTTAGCCTATTTTTAATTGGGTTGTCTACTTATTTTTGAGTTCCGATTTAAGCTCTATCTGTATTTTGGATATAAGTCTTTTATCAGATATATGATTTGAAAATGTTTTCTTCTTAGGCTTGTCTTTTTAGTTTCTTAATAGTGTCTTTTGAAGTGCAAAAGTTTGCAATTTTGATCAAGTCCAATTTGTATTTTTTTGTTTCATCACTTATGTTTTTGGTGTCACATCTAAGAAATCTTTGCCTAACCTACAGGAAGATTCACTTCAATGTTTTTTCTTTTCCTAAGACTTTCATGGATTTAGCTCTTACATTCAGATTTACAATCCAATTTGAGTCATTTTCATGTATAGAGTGAGTTGGGAGTCTAAATTCATCTTTATGCATGTGGATCTCGGATTGCCCCATCACCGTTTATCGAAAAGACTATCCTTTCCTCATTGATTTGTTTTGACTCAATGCAATTTTATCTTCTTTTTTCCTTTTTCTTTCTCTTAGAAAATATCATCATTGAATGTCAAACATTCTTTATAGATTCAATGTTGGCTTTAGATACTCACTGTGTGGCTTTTTTTCTTAGTTCCTCTCACTATACATTTGCTATTAGTTGCCCCTTCTCAGAGCCAAGGTATAGGACAGCTTGTGTGCACAATTCCAGCTCAATTACTGATGATAGTAAACATTCAGCTAGTTCTGGCCTGTTTGAAGTAGGAAAGGCTGCTACTGCAGCACTCAGGTACACTGACTCTGAGGGAGACATATCTCTGAAATATTTGAAGAAGTTTGTAGTTGTTCTTTAACTACCTTTAATATATGAAAAACAATAAACCTCAACATAGGTGCTCCCAAGCCTTTTCTACCTATGTTTCTTCCCCTGAATGTTTGGATAAGGAAAGAATATATCTCATGATTCATTGCACAGCTAGTCACCTAGCTCTTTTTCCTTGCCTAATTCCTACTTGTTTGAATATTTAACCACCAGAGAGCTACAGTATTGTCTGTGCAATACTTATGCATGTACTGGGGAAAATATGATTGGGATGCAGAAGTTTTGGCTGCCTGATTGATTTTTTAAATAACTTTGTTGAATCATATTTTACATGTAATATAATTAATCCATTTCCAATGGTACAATTCAGTGATTTTGTAGTAAACTTCCAAGTTGTGCAACAATGACCATAAATCAGTTTTAGTACATTTTCATTACCCATAGTAGTGAGATTCTTCATGCCCATTTACTGTTAATTCCTATTTCTTCCTTCCCTTTGACTACCTCCAGGCAATTACTAATCTACTTCTTTTATCTATGAATTTACTTTTTCTAGACATTTCATATAAATGAAATTACACTGTATGTGGTCTCTTAGGTTTGGCTTCTTTTACTTAACGTAGTGTTTTTCAAGTTCATCTGTGCCATATCATGTATCTGTAGTTCATTCCTTTTGTAAATTGCCAAATAATATTCCATTGGGCAAATATATTTTATCTATTCACTCACCAGTAGGTGGAATTTTGGGTTGTTTCCAACTTTTGGTTATTATGAACAATGCTGCTAGGAATATTACTGTGCAAGTCCTTTGTGGATATACGTTTTTATTTCTCCTGAGTATGTACCTAAGATTGGAATGGCTGGGTCATATGGCAAATTTACATTTAGACTTTTAAGAAACAGGATTTCTAGTTTTTATTGGTCTGTATGTGCAATCCTTCTGTTTCAGACATTGAAGGCCATACATTAGATAGCTTATATTTCTTGTTTGAATTCCACTGATGTTATTGTTAAAAGAAAATTTTCTCAGATTCTGGTTAATGGTTGACTACCACGTTAGTTTTTGATATTACTGTGTTTACATATTTGTCTTGGTCTTCAGACATATTTTAATCAGAAGTAAATGGTAGCTTTATACTATATTAACTTAGAATTCTGTCAATTTGAGTAACAATATGAACAGGGTAAATTTTCTTTAAAAAAATAATACTTTAGGAAAGAAGTCTGGTTCATCTTTGATTACTTTCCTTAACTTCATTAATATGTGGAATATTTTATTCCTATGGCAGTGGTATCTCATGCTCTTGTATACATGCATTTATTTCCCCCAGCTATTTTTTTGTATTTTAGTAGAGATAGGGTTTCACCATGTTGTCCAGGCTGGTCTCAAACTCCTGAGCTCAGGCAGTCCACCAGCCTCAGCCTCCCGAAGTGCTAGGATTACAGGCATGAGTCACCATGCTCAGCTGAGAGTGTATGTCTTAATATTCAATTTAACCCAGCATTGCCATGCCATAATCTAGACCCAACTTTACCCGTTCTTCAAGTGTTTCAAGTGAAACTGGAAATTTGGATTTTTCAAATGTAAATGGTTTACATTGTTAAATTTGGTATCTAATTCCAAAAATTTTAAAGCATAATTGTGGGCTATCACATTTAACCTAGTCCAGGAATTACCCTCAGAAACGTGCTTCTATATCCTTTCAGTGCATTTTGGAAATTAATGAATACTCTGACCTTTAAATTTGTATTATGAAATATCTTAAATACGTAATTGTGTAAAGAATAATTTTAAAACACTCATGTAATGCCCACCCCTTAGTGTCCTGCCATCTTGTAATGGCACATTCAAGAATATTTCTTTTTTTTTTTTTTTTTTCGAGACGGAGTCTCGCTCTTTCACCCAGGCTGGAGTGCGGTGGTGCGATCTCCGCTCACTGCAAGCTCCGCCTCCCGGGTTCACGCCATTCTCCTGCCTCAGCCTCTCCGAGTAGCTGGGACTACAGGCGCCCGCCACCACGCCCGGCTAATTTTTTGTATTTTTAGTAGAGACGGGGTTTCACCATGGTCTCGATCTCCTGACCTCGTGATCCGCCCGCCTCGGCCTCCCAAAGTGCTGGGATTACAAGCGTGAGCCACCGCGCCCGGCTCAAGAATATTTCTTACAAGATTCTAATTGTGATAAAACAATGTTGCTAATTTCACTGCATTAATGAGTTCAAAGCTGGCTGAGATGCAATGTAGAATAGACTGGACAGCTCATCCTTTCACCTTATAAATGTTGGCCACAGTTTTTTTTCTTTGCCTGCATTATAAACAAAGGCCTTAAGGAACTGTGGTCACTACCCAGACATAATTTTCTAAGTGTCTTTTAATTACTCAATGCAATGATGGTTAGAACCCAATCCATTAACAAGAGTAAATTAGAATACATCTCTGCATTTGTTGTTGTCATCCATAGTTTAATAAACATATCTTTACTGTGGATCTAAGATATAAAATAATATATATATATTTTTTGAGATGGAGTCATTCTCTGTTGCCCAGGCTGGAGTGCAGGGGCTCGATCTTGGCTCACTGCAAGCTCCGCCTCCCGGGTTCACACCATTGTCCTGCCTGAGCCTCCCTAGTAGCTGGGACTACAGGTGCCCACCACCATGCCTGGCTACTTTTTTGTATTTTTAGTAGAGACGGGGTCTCACCGTGTTAGCCAGGATGGTCTTGATCTCCTGACCTCGTGATCTGCCTGCCTCGGCCTCCCAAAGTGCTGAGATTACAGGCGTGAGCCATCAGGTTCTTAGATTTTTTAAAACCCTAAGCTGAGAAATATCCCAGTCTTAAATCCATTTGCTTGGGCGGAGTTCTCTGAGGCGTTTGCATGGTGCCAACCAAGTATAATACATGATATATTAAAGAAGCACTTACCATGTTTGCTTTGACTTTTTAAAGCAAGGTGGTCTTGCTTTGTGATCAGTTTATTATTGGCAGTTTGACAGACCCTCTAATAACCCATACCCTGCTCCAAAAGAAGGTTCTACAATGATGAAAGAGTTAATCGTATCATAAACTATTTCAGTGGTAGCCTTGAGTCCCTTGATGAATTCCAGAGAAGCTTAGAAAATACAGAGGCCAATTCTTCCTAAGGATCCAGGAAATATTTTGATCATATGATATGAACTACATAATGCAAGGCAGCCCATATGGAGTTCTAACCTGACTTTTAAAGGGGATGTTTTCACAAAGATCTTGTAGGCCTCAACTATTACAGTTTTTTGTCAGTGCTATTTCCTCCAGTTCTGTTGTAACCACATCCCATTAACAAGAGAAGCCTCTATTTTTTTTTCTTCTTTCTGATATCCCATGGTTTTTAAGCTCTCTTAGATTTTCTGGAGTTAAGTTCAGCATTTTACCTTCTAAGTTTCTGATGTACCTAAATTTCACTGTACTCCTAGGTTGGTGCAAAAGTAATTGCGGTTTTGCCATTTTAATGTTTAATGCCACTAATAATTACAAAGCATGGGTTCCAATTTAAAGACATTTAAGCATTATTACCAAATAATACACTAGGAAAAAGACAGAGATGTTCTAAAGTAATTCCTGGCACCAAAGAATGGCTTAAAAAGACACTGTACAATTGAAGGGCTATGCAAATCTATTTGGCCCTGTGAAGAGAATTCTGATTCCCAAACTGAAAAAGACTTAGAAGTTTTCTCTTTTATTGGTAGCCTGGTTCAAGGGTATGCTCTACAAATTGACTCCTTAATATTCCTTAACAATAAAGAATTCGCATAACTCTGTCGTCAATCTGACCTCTGCTGTAGATATCTACTTTATCACATGGGAAAAGAATAGAGGAACTAAGAAAAGGAAAATTTATTGGATTTTTTAATTTAAAAAAAAATAATACCATGATCACAGCTATTTTAGTTTGGCATTGTATCAGTTTTTAGAGCAGAAAAATAGTTTTCTCAGCTTTTGAAATTTGCTTTTATTTAGGCATTCACTGGAGATAGGATGAAATAAGTTTGGCAGCCTCATAACTCAGAAGATAGGAATGGTACCTGGCCTTATGGGATGGAGAAAGGGTTTAGCTGTCTAGCAGAAGAGGGCTGGCTGATTTATTAGCAAATTCAGGTCTCTGCCTTCATGACATAAACATCTGTATTCCAGATATACCTCCTCACCTCTGACATGTACCTCTATGACCATCTTTAGAAGGGAGTCAGAGTGAAAAATCCAGGACTTTTAAAATTTATTATTACCTTCTGGAAACAATTTCCAGATTTAAATTGCCAGTCAACTTTCCTTCCCATATCTTCCAATATTATTTATTAGAATCAATGAATTAATAATGTTTCTTTTCTTCCCTTCTCTATTCTTTTTTAAAGTCTGGCTTTTTAAACTATCACTGTAAGTTTGGAAAATCGAATCCTTAAATTAAAATTGAGAATTCTCTGGGTATAGTTCACTTTGTATTTGTCTTTGTGCTTCAACTCTGTAAATTTACATAAGTAGGGAATTTTGGAAAAATTAAAGTTATTTTTTTTGCCTAGAAAAACTATAGGCCGGGTGCGGTGGCTCACGCTTGTAATCCCAGCACTTTGGGAGGCCGAGGCGGGCGGATCATGAGGTCAGGAGATCGAGACCACCGTGAAACCCCGTCTCTACTAAAAATACAAAAAAAATTAGCCAGGCGTGGTGGCAGGCGCCTGTAGTCCCAGCAACTCGGAGAGGCTGAGGCAGGAGAATGGCGTGAACCCGGGAGGCGGAGCTTGCAGTGAGCCGAGATCGCGCCTGGGCGACAGAGCGAGACTCCATCTCAAAAAAAAAAAAGAAAAACTATAGAAACAGAATGACAAAATTTGCTAAAACTATGGGTGGGATGAACAAATACAAATCAGAAGCATAGATAAAGGCATTGTGAAGATGTATATATCACTTCTTCCTAAAAATGAAGAATAAAAGCTAAGTTCAAATAGAAGAAATACTTCAAAAATGTGCTGATTCAGACCCAATAATAAGCTTAAATGTTAGGACGAAATTTATTAGCTTTTAACTCATATGTACCCATAATAACCTGCTATTATTAAGGGAAGTACCTCCAATTTAGAACTGGAAAAGTGAACTTTAAAAATAATTTATTTAAGCTGAGTTTCATTAAAAAATTTTTCTGGGGGCCAGACCTGGTGGCTCACGCCTGTAATCCCAGCACTTTGGGAGGCCGAGGTGGGCAGATCACGAGGTCAGGAGATTGAGACTATCCTGGCTAACACAGTGAAACCCCGCCTCTACTAAAAAAATACAAAAAATTAGACAGGTGTGGTAGTGGGCACCTGTAGTCCCAGCTAGTAGGGAGGCTGCAGCAGGAGAATGGCGTGAACCCGGGAGGCGGAGCTTGCAGTGAGCCGAGATCGCTCCACTGCACTCCAGCCTGGGCGACAGAGTGAGACTCTGTCTCAAAAAAAAAAAAAAAAAATTTCTGGAATCAAAATAGTGGCAAAGGCAGGGGAGAAATAAAAACAAGGAAAATACATTAAGCTTTACTTTTCTTATGTTTGGTAACCTTCTCAGCTCTTCCTCTTAGCCTTTTACATTCATTTTTTTTCGCTTTTATGGAATTTGAATAAGACATATTTTTCATAGATATGAGCTAAATTCATTAGCCTAATGTATTTTTTAATCCCAGTGGTGAAGAATGTTGGGTAGATGTGTCAGTGGGTTTTTGCTGTGTAGCAAACCATCCCAAAACTTTGTGGCTTAAAACAACATTTATGTGGCTCATAATTCTGTGGTCCATTCTGGTCTCAGGTAGGTCCATGCATGTATTTATGGTCAGCTAACAGCTGGAAGGCTCTACATTGAGGATTAACTGGCTGTTCACTGGGGCAATAGGAGCAACTGGGCCACATGGCTTTTCATGGAGCAGGCCAGCCCAGACTTAAAACACAGGGTAGCAGATTTCTAAGAGAGAGTGAGAAGAATTGTACAATCTCTCAAGGGTAGACTCAGAACCAGCATGCCATTTCTGCCACCAGATTTTACAGGTCAAATCAAGTCACAAGGCCAGTTCAGTTAGAAGAGGTACAGAAGTAGACTCCATCTTTTTTTTTTTTGAGACAGGGTCCTGCTGGAGTCTAGGGTCACCTAGGTTGGAGTATAGTGGTGGGTTTATAGTTTACTGCAGCCTCGAACTCCTGGGCTCAAGCTATCCTCCTGGCTCAGCTTCCTAAGTAGCTAGGACTAGCTGCATGCCACCATACCTGGCTAACTTTTAAAAAATTTTTGTAGAGATTAAGTCTCACTGTATTGCCCAGGCTGTTCTATTCACATATTCCCATTTATAGGCATACCTCAGAGATATTGCAGGTTCTGTTCTAGACCACGGCAGTAAAGCAAATCACACTATTGTTTGGTTTCCTAGTACATGTAAAAGTTATGTTTATACTATACTGTAGTCTGTTAGGTGTGCAATAGCATGATATCTAAAAAAATGTATATACCTTAATTTTAAAATACTTTATTGCTAAAACATCCTAAGGATCATCTTAGCCTTCAACGAGTCATCATCTAGTTGGGTGGTGGGCCTTCCCTGGATGTTGATGGCTGCTGACTGATCAGGGTGGTGGTTGCCAAAGGTTGGGGTGGCTATGGCAATTCCCTAAAATAAGGCAACAATGTGATTTGCCACATCAGTTGACTCTTCCTTTTATGAAAGCTTGTCCTGTAGCATGCAATGCTGTTTGACAGCATTTTACCCACAGTAGAATCTCTTAAAAAATTGGAATAAATTCTTGCAAGCTTTGCCACTGTTTTACGAAGGAAGTTTATGGAATATTCTAAACCTTTTGTTGTTATTTCAGCAAAGTTCATATCATCTTCACAAGGAATACAGTTCATTTCAAGAAATCACTTCCTTTGCCCATCCATAAGAAACAACTCATCCATTAAAGTTGTATCAGGAGCTTGCAGCAAGTCAGTCACAATCAGGCTATACTTCTAGTTCTCTTGCTATTGTCACCACGTTTGCATTTATTTCCTCAACTGATGTCTTGAACCCCTCAAGTCATCCCTGAGGGTTGGAATCAACTTCTTCCAAACTCCTGTTAATGTTTTGACCTTCTCCAATCAATCATAAATATTCCTTTTTGCGTGTGTTTTTGTTTGTTTGTTTGTTTGAGATGGAGTCTTGCTCTGTCCCCCAGGCTGGAGTGTAGTGGCGCGATCACAGCTCACTGCAACCTCCACCTCCCAGGTTCTAGCAATTCTTCTGCCTCAGCCTCCCGAGTAGCTGGGACTACAGGCACGCATCAATACACTAGGCTAATTTTTGTATTTTTAGTAGAGACGGAGTTTCACCATGTTGGCCAGGACTGTCTCGATCTCTTGACCTCGTGATCCACCCGCCCCAGGTTCCCAAAGTGCTTGGATTACAGGCGTGAGCCACTGCGCCTGGCCCAATCATGAATATTCTTAATGGCATCTAGAATGCCATTTCTTTCCAGAAGACTTTCAATTTACTTTGCCCAGATTCATCATAAGAATCACTACCTGACAGCTATAGCCTTACAAAGTACATTTCTAAAATAATAAGACTTGAAAGTTAAAGTTACTCCATGATCTGTGGGCTGCAGAATGGATTTTGTGTTAGCAGGCATGAAAAGAACATTAGTCTCCTTGCACATCTCCATCAGAGCTCCTGTTTGACCAAGTGCATTATCAATGAGCAGTAATCTTTTGAAAGGGATCCTTTCTTCTGAGCAGTAGGTCTCAAAAGTGGGCTTAAAATATTTGGTAAACTGTGCTGTAAACTGATATGCTGTTGTAAAGGCTTTGTTCTTTCATTTATAGAACAGAGGCAGAATAGGTTTAGCATAATTCTTAATGACCCTAGGATTTTCAGAATGGTAAATGAACATTGGTTTCAACTTAAAGTTATCAGCTATTTTGGCCCCCAACAAGAGAGCCTGTCTTTGAAGCTTTGAAGCTAGGCATTGACTTCTCCTTTTTAGCTATGAAAGTTCTAGATGGCATCTTCTTCCAATAGAAGGCTGTTTTATCTACATTGAAAATCTATTATTTAGTGTAGCCACCTTCACCAATCATCTTACCTAGATCTTCCGAATAGCATGCTGCAGCTTCTATATCAGCACTTGCTGCTGAACCTTGCCCTTTTGTGCTATGGAGATGGCTTCTTTCCTTAAACCTCATGTACCAACGCCCACTAGCTTCTAACACTTCTTCTGCAGCTTCCTCACCTCTCTTCCTTCACTTTCATAGAATTGAAGAGTTAGGACCTTGCCCTGGATTAAGCTTTGGCTTAAGGGGATGTTGTGGGTTGTTTGATCTTTTATCCAGACCACTAAAACTTTTTGCATATCAGCAATAAGGCTATTTTGCTTTCTTATTATTTGTGTGTTCACTAGAGTGGCACTTTTAATTTATTTCTAGAACTTTTACTTTGCATTCACAACTTGGCTAAGAGGCCTAGGTGTTTGTCACAAGAGGCCTAGCTTTTGGTTTATCTTGGCTTTGGACAGGCCTACCTCACCAAGCTTAATTATTTCTAGCTTTTGATTTAAAGTGAGAGACATATGACTCTTCCTTTCACTTGAAAATTTAGAGGCCATTGTAGGGTTATTAATTGGCCTATTTCAATACTGTTGTGTCTCAGGGAATAGGCCTGAGAGGGAGAGAGATGGGAGAACAGCCAGTTGGTGGAGCAGATAGAACACACACAACATTTAAGTTATCCAATTTATATCAGCACAGTTCATTGTGCCCCAAAACAATTAAAAAAGTAACATCAAAGATCATTCATCACAGATTATCATAATGGATATAATAATAATGAGAAAGTCTGAGATATTGGGAGAATTACCAAAATGTAACACAGAGACACAAAATGAGCACATGCTTTTAGAAAAATTGCACCGATAGACCTGCTCAATGCAGAGTTTCCACAAACCTTAAATTTGTAAAAATTATGGTATCTGTGAAGTACAATACAGTGAAGCCCAATAAATCAAGGCATGCCTGTGCTTTATATCAACTGTAGATTACTTATGATACATAATACAATGTAAATGTTATGTGAATAGTGGTTTTACTGTATCACTTTTAAGTTTGCATTATTTTTTATTGTTGTACTTAAAAAAAAATTCAATCTGTGGTTGGTTGAATCCACAGATGTGAAACCCGTAGATACAGAGGGCCAGCTATATGTGATATGTCTTGTTTTTTTTTTTTTTTTGAGACAGAGTCTTGCTCTGTCACCCAGGCTGGAGTGCAGTGGCGCCATCTCGGCTCACTGCAAGCTCCGCCTCCCGGGTTCACGCCATTCTCCTGCCTCAGCCTCTCCGAGTAGCTGGGACTACAGGCGCCCGCCACCGCGCCTGGCTAATTTTTTGTATTTTTAGTAGAGACGGGGTTTCATGGTGGTCTCGATCTCCTGACCTCATGATCCGCCCGCCTCGGCCTCCCGAAGTGCTGGGATTACAAGCGTGAGCCACCGTGCCCGGCCTATACGTCCTGTTTTAAATACTTTTCAGCTCATACAATTTTCACTCTCTAGTCTTTTCGTTGAAAAGCCTAAGACATTTTTATTTTTCCAGCTTCTTTCCATTTTATATTCCAGCTTTTTAAAGGTCTACTTTTAAGGTAGACCTTTTCAAATGGGCTTTTGTTTGCCTGTTTTTATCATTTATCAACTTTTAGTAATGCTTCCAAAACAAATCTAGGTAAGAAATAAAGCTACAGTAGCTGTTTCCTCATTGAACTGACATAGACTGAACAACTACTTTGTGTCAGGTATATTTCCAAGAGCAGGAGCTGTAACAGACCAATTCTAGGAGCCTGCTCTTGTGGAGCTCACATTGCAGAATGAGAAAACAGACATGAAACAAACAAATATACAAGTCGGTGAGATTAGAGGAGCTATGGGGACAAATAAAAAGCAGAATTAGGAAAACAAGGAATATGCAAAGGAAGAGAATGGGGGAAGGATTTGCTTTTTGATATGAAATGGCCTGGGAAGGTCTCTCTGATTAGGGACCCTGAAGAGACTATGGAAGTGGGTCATGAGAGTATATGAGGGAAGAATGTTGCAGGCAGAGGAAG
The DNA here is from genome assembly GCF_009828535.3 of Hylobates moloch. NCBI lineage: Eukaryota > Metazoa > Chordata > Mammalia > Primates > Hylobatidae > Hylobates > Hylobates moloch. The sequence goes on along the minus strand of NW_026652277.1, from coordinate 145,164,460 downwards.
CCATAGTCCAAAGGCCCTAAACAGGGGCATACTTGGCATGTTTGAGGAAATGCAAGGATGCCTGTGACACTAAAGCAAAGAAAGCAGTGAGGAGTGTGGTGGGAGATGAGGTTGAAGGGCTTGTTTGGGATGTGGGATTGGGGGGTGGGGTGACCACATAGAGTGGGCTGGTGGTTGACAGAACCAGCTACACATTCTAGTCACTCTGGGAGCTTTGAAAAAATGTCTGGGCCCAATCCCAAAATCTGTTTTAATTGGTCTGGGTTGAAATCTGGTCAAGTCTTTATAAAACGTTACCAGAATAAATCTAGTGTGTAGTCAGGGTCTGGTATACCTTAGTAAAGCATGACTCTGACACAGTGAGATGGGAAGCCGCTGAAACATTTTGCACAGAATGACACAGCTTGATCACCCTGGCATGTGCCTCTTCTTCACCCACGTTCCCCTCTGGACCTTAAGATCATGCCTTAGAATGAAGCTTGGGATCCTGCCTCATCCTTTTAGGGAAGAGAGTGAATGTGGTCCTAAGCAAGCTCTCTGGGCACTTCACCTGTTCTGCCTCTGCCAGTCTGTCTGGGTAAGTGTCAACGATGTAACAGAAGGAAAAGAGGAAGACTTTTAGGAACAAGAGTCCCTTCTGTCCCCTTCCAAGACAAGTTGGAGACAGAGCTTCTACCTTTTTCAGTTTCCTTCCAGCAGGCAATCCCTGGGCCTCCCTCCCAGTGTTACCCTATAGTCACAGTATTTACAGATTGATTTAAGAACCAGTAAGTAGTGTATGTCACTTCTGCTGATCCCTATGTTGAAAATATTAAAACTTCTGCACATGTGTTATATATGTAACCTAGTACCCCAAACTTGCAGTCATGCTCTGTTACCATAAAGGATATGCTCAGAAATAATATAAGCCTGCCATCTAAATTGCACCTTTTTCCTGTCGAAGTAACAGTATAATGTAGTTGTTCAGAGTGGGAACTCTAAAACTGGCTAATTTGCATCCTGGTTCTAACACTAGCTAGCTGAGTGATAAATCCATTGTGTGCTTCAGACAATGGCGCCAATAAGGCTGTTGTCAGTCTGAATGGGTAGATACATATAAAGTGCTTAGAAAAGTGCATGACACATATTTAGGGCTCAAAAAAATCTAAATATTAATGTCTCTATAGTTTCCTTCTTGATTTAATTACCACACAGATGAATCTCTCTTTAATTTTATCAACAGCATAGGAGATTTCTATATGCATAATACGTCTTTTGGTAGCATGTTAGGCACATTCTTCTCTGTGGTTTAACTGCTGAAAACATAAAGATGCTACATATTAAGTGGAGTAAATTTTAATTGAGAAAAGGAAGGTAATCTCAAAACATTTTTAGGAAACAAACAACCCATTTTATGTCATTGCTGTGCAAAAATAATTACTGGCAAAACTCTCTAATTCCTGGCCTTCTCATGATCAAAAAGAACAGCAGCCTCTTTTGGACAAGCTGAGGCTGGGAATGTAAAGAATTAAGAAGTGGACAAGAAATGTTTTCAACATATTTATCTAGAGAACCATCTAGAGAAGTGCCGCTTTGCCAGCAAATATGAAAATCTGAGATTTCATTGTGGCCTCCCCAACTGCTCCCCTAGCAGAGCTTACAAGATTTAGTGGATGGTGGTGGGGGAGGACGACAAGGGGGGAGGTTACACAGTTCCATCCTCACAGGAAAGGCATTACTTGGACTCACATTATTTCTCTAACTTTCTGTATCCATAGAAATGTCTCATCTTTGTTTCATAGGATTCAGAAAGTTAATATAAACTTACTGGAATATGAAAATATGATGAAATATTTATTGAAAATGCAAATGTGATGCTTACACATACTAGCAGCCCTAAAGGCACCTGAAAGCTAATGTATCTTTATTCAAGGGGAAGGCTTTACTTCAGAGCTTTATTTGAGCTTAACACCCCATCTGAGTGATATTTAAATAAAAGCAAAATAGAAAATGCCTCTTAGGAAAGAATGCCCTAATTTCAGCATTTCTCTTATATTAATTTAGAGGTCTCATTTTAACATTGCCCACAGGATAAAGTCTAAATTTCTCAGCTGCACAAGCTGACCTCAATCTTTTCTGCATCTTCTTTTACCCCATCTCTACCTCCATCACTTCTTTTCAGGAGTTAGTGCATCTGAAAGGCACACTCGTTCCTCTATATCTTTACTCCTACAACAGTCTGTTCAGTTTTATTTCTGTTGAAATTTTGCATATCCTTCAAAAGTCAGTTCTCTTGGATGATTTTCTCTGATTCCCCAGATCTGGAATTAGAGCTTCTTCGTTTGCCCTCTCAGTCCCTTTTTCTTCATTTATTGCCCTGAGTTAGTTCTGCCCACTGTTTTTGCTAATTGCACCCCTTTTATCATTATAAACAGTTAGTTCTTTGGGGAAAGAGTACAATATTTCTTAGTCATATGTTTTTGGCATATATACAATACCACATATAGACCAGAAACTAAATACCTATGAAATGAATGAAACACAAAGACCAAAAAACATTTCCAGAACTAGAATATACTTTCCCTCGAAACCCCTGCATGTCATCTCTTTATCTCACAGCCATTTGTACTGCCACCCTTGTGTCTTTGTATGTCTCTGTGACAGTCTAATTATGACATTTCTTGCTCAATAGGAGCATTTAGTGCTCCAAGTTGACCCTAGGACAATAATTTGACCTGAATAAGATAAAATTCAATCTTTATTCAATGTCCTTCAGGATCTGACTTATGCCACCAGCAAATCTCATGTCACTCCTCTCCTCTCACTCTGTAACACCCATATGGAATTTCTGTCCCACAAATGGGTTTTCTGTGTGGAATGCCTTTTTTTTCCCTTTTCCTCCTCTTCATCTTCCATTGGCTGACTACTCATGCACCAGATTCTAGATATGATGCTACTCATTTCGGAAATTATCCCTAGCTCCCCACACCATCTCTAGCCCTAGATTAGATAAATTCTTTCTCCTTAGTGATCTAGTAGCTAACAGTTAGATATCAGAAAGTCTTGGGTCAAGGTCTGAAGTTATTGTTACCAACTAGTAACTTCAGACATTTGCAAACTTTAGCTTATTAAATCATAGATCACTAGGCCCCATCCTCAGAGTTTCTGCATCAGTGGGTCTGGGATGAATCTCGAGAATTTGCTTTTCCAACAGCTTTCTGGGTGACACTGACGATGCTGTTCTGAGGAGCACAGAGATAACTGATGCTTTCGATAATTTATTCATCTACTTCTGTTTACCCCTGTAAACTTTAGTTTCAGCACCTGCAAAGTGAGGCTAAAAGGAGTGTTTAAAAATTAGCTGAGATAATGTATGTGAAGGGGTTGACATGAATTAGGGCTCAATGACAGTTAATATTGTTCTTATATTATCATTGCTTTCATAACACTATGTTGAATTCCAGACTGAACAGATGATGCCAAGTAAGCTGAGAACCCCCAAAAGAGCAAAGATCACATTGGTTTTATTATTATTGTGTCACAGGTATGTTATGAAGTGCATTGGTAGTCACTAAATAAACATATAATTGAGTGAATTCAAATACAAGCATTCAATAAGTATTTAGTGAAACAAATTTAACGCTTCTTGTAGGTAGCCCCTACCTGGAATGTTCCAGGTTTCTTAGTTTAGCTCACTTTATTCTTGGTATTCTTGGGAGTGTTTTGTTGATTACTTCCTAAATTACTTTTTGGTTATGGTGAGTCAGTCCCCAAGCTTTCCTTTCTAAGAAGATTATACAAGCAACAGAAAGAACTTCTTCCTGTAAAGAACTAGAAATGAATAACCACGTGGGCTATTCATTTGTCTCTGTAGTTTCAGTTTCATACTGAATGAAAGCAGTTGCATCAAAGTATTCCCCTGCCTTCTGTGTTTGAACATATGCCTTTACTTAACAGTGGATATGGGTTAGAAATTAACATGTGAAGAATTGAATTTTCATTTCTTTGCAAATTTATGAAGACTCCTCTTTGGAAAAGGCTTTCCTATTTTTACTATCAGTCTATACCCCTGTCCTTCTCTTTGACCTCAGAACCTCGTATTTGGTATTCATACATTATTAGTTCAGCAAGTATTTTTTTCACCACCTGCCATGTGGCAAGCACTATTTTTATGGTGATGATGCCACACTAAAACAAAACCCCTGCTTCACAGAACCTAAAGCATAGCATTTATCAACTTGCACTGTAATTGTTTGCTTCTCTGTCTCCTCTCCTGCTAAGTTTCAGCCTCCTGATGGTAGATGCAGTATCTAATTGAAATTTGAGTCTCCCCCTCAATGTCTAGTATATGGTAGACATTCATACATATGGATAATTATTGTTTACATGCAGAGACCCTTCTTATTATATTGGTGTGAGAAATGGAACTGAGCACCAGAGATCATATAATGCTTGTCCTTCAAACAGTTTGGCACTAGCTGTGAATTCTTTGACTTCAAAAGTGTTAGTTTGAATTTTAATTAGGATCAGCCAGTAAAATGTGGGAGATTTTACATAAGAATCCAGATTTCCAGCTTCTCTTGTAAAAACCCACATTCCTGTAGCACAATGAGCTGAAGCTGTGGCTGGTCCACCTGCTTCTTGAGATGGGGCATGCCTTCTCTATTTCACTATAACCCCTACCATGCCCTATCATTTTGCACGTGTCGGGGAGGAGCAAGGGGGTGATGTGTGGTGAGGGGAGAATGAAGTGAATGAATTTGTGTTTCTACATAAATTCACTGAAAGTGTGTGTTCATAAGCTTATAGCAACCTAACTCCCAACATTGGAGATAATAACTTAACTTTTTTTCCTTCAGTGATGTGGAATGCTAACAAGCATTTGTTTACATTTGAACTATATATCATATTGAGTCAACAATCAATTTTGTCTGTTGTTTTTCTGCATTTTCACAGTAGTTTCCTGTATTTCTCAAATTAAATAATTGCCAGCTACATTCTACTGTGATGTGTATCCTAGTCCAAAGTAAAAACATATCTAAATCTATCTGGTTTAGGATTTTTTTTCTCCTTTTATGATTATTGAACTAACTCTTTTTATTTGTCTTGGTTTTGTCATTTGAGACTAGAATACTTAAAAACATAAAATTGAATTAAAATTATAGTTTATCCAACTAAATATATTCGTGCTTTGTTTCAGTTATCCTTAAAAAGAAGAGGAAGCAAAGATTTGCCAAAATCCGAAAAAAAGGCTCAACAGACTCCCACAGAGGTATGTGGAAATAAAATTTCAACTAGTACATCAAGTACCTCTAAGTGTATATAATCACAAGCTACATTTATAAATAGATATAATGGCCAGATAAACTTACGCAAAACAAAGTCAAATTTGCATATCAATTATGTAGCTGTAGATACAGGTAGTATAAATCAGAATATTTACTTATAAAGCCAGCCATAACATCCCTATTATAATTGCTTTACATTGTAAGCACACAGAAAAATGTCATTCGTACTTTATACGCTGCTATATTTGAGAACTATACTCATGATGCTAATCTTGTCCTTTTATAATTAATAAGGTCAATAGAAAGGCTGTTCCTATAGTGTCAGGAGAAAGTAAAGAAAGGAATGTTGCAGAGGGAAGTCAGAAAGGAGAGAAAGGCTTGTTATATCTTTAGAGAGCCCTGGAATGAAGTAATTCTCCACACCAGTGATTGGAGAAGCAAAAGAAAGGAGACAAAAGAATAAAAATGAAAGTTGAAAGATGTACTCAACATGGGCTTGTTAAAAACCTGAGAAACACAGCCACAGTAAAGACTAGCTTTGCTTTCAAGGCAAAAAGAGGTGCCAATGGTTGTAATGAAGAAGATTTTAAAATGGAAGAGGAAACATTTGGGATAAAAATGACACTATTGTTAAGGAAGGGGATCCCAATCCAGACCCCAAGAGAGGGTTCTTGGATCTCATGCAAGAAAAAATTCAGGGCGAACCCATAGAGTAAAGTGAAAGCAAGTTTATTAGGAAAGTACAGGAATAAAAGAATGGCTACTCCATAAGCAGAACAGCCCCGAGGGCTGCTGGTTACCCATGTTATGGTTATTTCTTGATATGCTAAACAAGGGGTGGATTATTCATGCCTCCCCTTTTTAGACCATATAGGGTAACTTCCTGATGTTGTCATGGCATTTGTAAATTGTCATGGCACTGGTGTGATTGTAGCAGTGAAGACGACCAGAGGTCACTCTCGGTTTTGGTGAGTTTTAGCTGGCTTTTTTACTGGAACGCGTTTCATCAGCAAGGTCTTTATGACCTGTATCTTGTGCCGACCTCCTATCTCATCCTGTGATTCAGAATCCTTAACCATCTGGGAATGCAGCCCAATAGGTTTCAGCCTCATTTTACCCAGCTCCTATTCAAGATATAGTTGTTCCGGGTCACACGCCTCTGACATTATGACTCTCCAAAAACACTTGGCTAGATATTAACCTTTAAACTATGTCAGTTGGAATCTATGGTACTGTAGTATACTTTTATGATTACAAGGTTTTTTTCACATTAGATAGATAATTTAACTAAAGTGATTTTAAACATTCAAAATTTGAAAAATTTGATCTCAGACTTTTTTAAAGCATAACATATTAACTATATATTATTTTCCTTTTTCCTCTCTGTACCTCCTCTGTTCCTGCTCTGTTTTCTCCTGGTACTTGCACCAGAACCTGTATGGACCTCAGCATTTTTAGAATCCCAGAGAGTCTCACAGCCAAGACCATGATATCATTTTTTATACCTTTCTCTCTGTTCCTTTAGTAAGTCCAAATATACTCTGTCACTACAGCTTTTCCACTCTGTCTTTGCTGTCACTTTATTCAACTCGCTCTAAATATTTTGTTGTGAATCATTTCACGTGTTGCCATGAATCTTCTTTCCTACCTTGTTTATGGAGTAGACGCTGTATCTACATTTGTCCTATTCTTACACTTCCTGTGTTAAAAGTTTATTTATTCTTTTCAACCATAGTCTCTGATGCAGGAATTCTTAACTGTTTAGTCTTGGCTTTATGGACCTCCACTCACTATGCATGTGGGCAACTTTCTGCAAAAACATCCACAACTTTAATTAGTTTCTCAGTGAGGTCAGGGACCTTACAAAAGTCAAGATGCCATGCAATCTACCAGCTTTTATTTCATGGGCAAAAACTTCCTTATGTATAAGTATACTGTAGCATTTGAAGTTTCTGCTATCATTTCCAACACATTTATTTTCAGAGCTTATGACCTGTCACTTTTCAAAAACCCACCTCAGAAGATTGATCAGGCTATCTCTGATGGGATACCTCAATTATAAAATGGTCCATTTTTACAAAATTATAACACGATTCCAATGCTCAGTCAAGGTTGCAAACCATCGATCCACATATTTATATTACTGAAAATATACCATTCTATTGTAATTCTTGTTTATGCATTCATCTCTCCTACTTAGCCAGGGCAGTTTTGTAGACAGGAGCCATCTTATTCAGCTTTGAATCATCTGTATCTAGTGATTGGCACTCTGCACATGTTCAATACATGCTTTTAAATACTCCCGTGTCTCCTTTTTCTATGTGAAATCACACAAAATTGCCAACATGCTATTGAATTTGATCTACAGAAGTGGCAATTTCATATGGTCCAACTCTCTATTATTCATTTAGCTTTGTATTTCATTTTGTTAATTTGCTTCAGCTTCTTTGATCTCTTCCTCACATGTTCCTCCAGCAGCACAGTGACTTTATTTACAGAGAAATGATACTGCACAGCAATTAAGAACTGTAGCTCTAGGGCCAGGCTGCCTAGGTTGAAATCTCTGGCATATACCGGCTGTATGAACTTGGGCCCATTACTTACTCTTTTTAGTGCCTCTTTTCTTCATTTATAAAATGGGAATCATAATAGAGAGTTGTTGTACAGACTAAATGAGTTAATATATGTAATCGATTAGAATGCAATTTAGTTTCCAGTAGTGGCTCTTAAAGTGAAAGCCAGGCTTAGCTCATTTCTTACTGGCCTTCATCATCATCATATCTTTATGTTCCCCTCTTCACATGTAATTTGCATTTTCAATTGAGTGAGTCTTTAACATACACAAAAATAAGAAATAACTTGCTTCACACCTCAGAGCATTTTAATTTTTCTTGCCTACCCTTCACTGTGGAAAATAGGAGAAAGTATTTACTGCTCAATTACTGTGGACCAGGCACTTTGCATGCAATTTCCTTTTTTTATCAATAATTATGTATGATATTTCTATGCCAAGTTTCCAATGCAGCCTACAATAGTTGGGTTACAAGATCAGGATGCAAGGCATATTGGCATACAGGGTAGTAAACTCTTGGCATTGCAGAAACTAGCACATTTTGTATCTTGAAAATATTTATTTTTAAATAAATAAAATAATTACCATGCCCATTAGCCCTTGATGCAGCTCCTTCCCTCATAATGACTCTATTATATTCAGTCTGTGTCCAAGTGTTAAAATAATCGTTGTTTTCATTCCTTTGGGCAGGAGAGCTTACATACACACAAATCAGATATTCTCTTTTTTATTTGCTTAATGTAACCCAGTGAAGTGTTATTCTGCTTCAGTTTGTGCCTTGTATCACACCCACTGCTGTTTTGGTTAGATTCAATTTGCAGTATATGCCAACTATACTAGCAAATAAAGGTCTTGCCTTGCAATCAAGAACTTCCACCACACATGCAACCCTACCTGGCTTCTCAGTCTCATCTACTCTTGCGTGTCAAATAAAACCTAGCCTATGTTAAAGCATATTTGACATTTATTTGTGCTGATAAAATGTGTTCCAGTAAAAAAAACCAGCTAAAACTCACCGAAACCAAGATGGCCACAAGAGTGACCTCTGGTCGTCTTAACTGCTACAATCCCACCAGTGCCATGACAGTTTACGAATGCCATGACAACATCAGGAAGTTACCCTATATGGTCTAAAAAGGGGAGGCATGAATAATCCACCCCTTGTTTAGCATATCATTGTTGGTCATATTTCTGTTCAAACATTGTTTCTAATTATTGGCCTACATGACCTTAGATTTCCCCTCCCAAACCTTTGACTATTTCTTACCTGTCTCCCCTTTCTTTTCTTTCTTTTTTTTTTTTTTAGATGGAGTCTCGCTCTATCACCCAGGCTGGAGTGTGGTGGTGCAATCTCGGCTTACTGCAACCTCCGCCTCCCGGGTTCAAGCAATTCTCCTCCCTCAGCTTCCAGAGCAGCTGGGACTACAGGCGCCTGCCACCATGCCCAGCTAATTTTTCTATTTTTAATGGAGATGGGGTTTCACCATATTGGCCAGGCTGGTTTCGAGCTCCTGACCTCATGATCCACCCGCCTCAGCCTCCCAAAGTGCTAGGATTACAGGCATGAGATGACCGCGCCCAGCCATCTGTCTACCTTTCTTTTCTTCTCCTCATTGGTTGTGTCTGTTACCATTATGATAGTTTCAACCATCACCTCTACACATCTCATCCACATGTCCTCACTTCTAGACCTGAGCTCTAAGTGCCAAGGTGTAATCTTAGTAATCTAATCATGAGCCTGAGATTCTACATGACTGTTGATGGATGTTTCCACCCTGTATCCCTCCACTGGAACACCTCACAGACAGCATTCTTAAAACCTTAAACCCACATTCTTCACACAAAACCATTTCCATTTCTCCTTTTGTACTTTTCAATTTAGTTAATGACTGGGCTTCGAGGTTGTCATGAGAATTTTATGAGAATGTATGAGAAGAACTTCTGTAAGTTTCATTCCACTATCCTTTCAGCAGGCAGAACCAACTTTATCCATTTCAGACTGATGGGAGTACATCCTATTTTAAAAGTGATCTAAATGGAATGCTCCTCTTTATTCATTCTCTATCCTTGCTATGGGCCATACAATCCAATGAGACCCCTCAACTCAAAACTTCAGGGTCATCTTTGATTCCTCTGCTGATGTGATCCAAAACATTGCAACATGTCCTTGGTCTCATCCTCAAAAAAGCTTCCATCAAAGCTTTCCATGACATACCCTCTTCTCCTCTCTGGATGCTGCTAAGGCTCTCTCATCTCTTCTGGTAGTCCTTCTCTTCTTTCTTCTAAACCTCTCCTAGAGGAAAGTGTACAAGGCAACACATCTTCTTTGATTTTACCACATTGCTCTATTTTTTTTTCTTTTATGCTTCTTTTCTAGAGGCAGCATGTGCAGTGGAAGGAATATGAGTTTCGGACTCAGCCAGAATATAGACTGTGCTCTGTCACTTATTAACTTGTGCACTGCAATGTTAATAAATCTCTCCTATTGGTAAAGGGGAGATAGCATCACCTATCTTGAAGGACTGATACAAGTATTTAATACTATATGGAATGTAATGTTCAGGCTCTGCACACCCAGCAGCTCTTGAACCCTTCATATTCCCATTAGTAGATAGGAAGACAGGAGACCTGTGCCCTGTTCTCCATCTCTTCCATCTCAAAGGCTCTGTGTGGTATTTACTGAGCATCTCTGGCAGAAGCTCATTATTCTCCTCACCTTCTCACCAGTGGTTGCTCCTTCTTTACCAGAATGCATCTCAAACACAGATGACTGAGTACTGGATAAGGAAAGAATTTTAATTTTTGTTTTTTTAATGAAGAAACCAAAGTTCACAGAAGTTACATGATTAGCTCAAAGTACACACTTAAAAGAGAATTTTGAGAAATTGTCCTTGGGAGAAATGTCCTTAGACAAAATAACATGCTTCTGTAATATCCCTCAGAGAAAGATTTCCATTCCTCCTTTTGTACTTTTCAATTTAGTTAATGATTGGGCTCTGAGGTTGTCGTAAGAATGTGTGAGAAGAACTTCTATAGTTCCACTATCCTTTTGCCAGGCTGAACCAACTGTATCCATTTCAGACTGATGGGAGTACAACCTATTTTAAATGTGATCTAGATGGAAAACCTAACAGTTTCTCCTTGGATGGACCATTCCAGTATCAAACTTTCCTGACTTACAGGCCTCTAAAACAATTTTCCTTTGAATAAAAACAGGGGGCAGATTACTTCCTAAGTGACACAGAAATCAAGAGCCTGAGCATTCGTTTCAGACAGAACTGGATTCAAATTTCACCTTTGTCCTTTGCTATTCATTAGCTGTGTAACCTCCGAACAGTTACTGAACATTAAACCAGGAACTGTAATACCTACTCCTAAGTTTACTCTGAATATTAAATTAGGTTCATATTTGTAAAACACTTTTCAGCACTTGGCTCAGTGTAAGTGACAAAAAAGTGGCAGCGAATGCATATGAACCACATGCTCCTTGAACAGATTTTATATTTATTACTGCAATAATGAAACAAAAGAAACACTGCTGAAATGATCACCCAACAGTTGTATGCAGTTACAACATATAATAATCGCTGAATAGTGATGACCACAGTTTTTCTCTTTTCATATTCCTTTTCCTTTTTGCTTCCAGGATGTAACATTGTTCTAATCTTTAATTTGCCAGAGAATTTAAGTGATCTGAAGAAAATACACAGTATCTGCTTCTGTTTCTCTCTGTCATTAAATCTGGATTGCAAGAAAGAGAAATTATTTTTCCAGGTGCCCTCTTTTGGTTGTTTCCTTGATTTACATAAAAATGATCTCCTATCCTTTTCCCTCTTTTCCCCCAAATGAGGAGGACAATGAAGATCTGAAGTGCCAGCTGCAGTTTGTTAAGGAAGAAGCCGCTTTGATGAGAAAGAAAATGGCCAAGATTGATAAAGAAAAGGACAGATTTGAACACGAGCTCCAGAAGTACAGATCCTTTTATGGGGATCTGGATAGTCCTTTGCCCAAAGGAGAAGCCGGAGGCCCTCCCAGCACCAGGGAGGCTGAGCTCAAGCTACGGCTAAGGCTGGTGGAGGAAGAAGCCAACATCCTGGGCAGGAAAATTGTCGAACTGGAGGTGGAGAACAGAGGCCTGAAGGCGGAACTGGACGACCTTAGGGGCGATGACTTCAACGGCTCGGCCAACCCGCTCATGAGGGAGCAGAGCGAATCCCTGTCGGAGCTGCGGCAGCACCTGCAGCTGGTGGAAGACGAGACGGAGCTGCTGCGGAGGAACGTGGCCGACCTGGAGGAGCAGAACAAGCGCATCACGGCGGAGCTCAACAAGTACAAGTACAAGTCCGGCGGCCACGACAGCGCGCGGCACCACGACAACGCCAAGACTGAGGCCCTGCAGGAGGAGCTGAAGGCGGCGCGCCTGCAGATCAACGAGCTCAGCGGCAAGGTCATGCAGCTGCAGTACGAGAACCGCGTGCTTATGTCCAACATGCAGCGCTACGACCTGGCCTCGCACCTGGGCATCCGCGGCAGCCCCCGCGACAGCGACGCCGAGAGCGACGCGGGCAAGAAGGAGAGCGACGACGACTCGCGGCCGCCGCACCGCAAGCGCGAAGGGCCCATCGGCGGCGAGAGCGACTCGGAGGAGGTGCGCAACATCCGCTGCCTCACGCCCACTCGCTCCTTCTACCCGGCGCCCGGGCCCTGGCCCAAGAGCTTCTCTGATCGGCAGCAGATGAAGGACATCCGCTCGGAGGCCGAGCGCCTGGGCAAGACCATCGACCGGCTCATCGCCGACACGAGCACCATCATCACCGAGGCGCGCATCTACGTGGCCAACGGGGACCTGTTCGGACTCATGGACGAGGAGGACGACGGCAGCCGCATCCGCGAGCACGAGCTGCTCTACCGCATCAACGCGCAGATGAAGGCCTTCCGTAAGGAGCTGCAGACCTTCATCGACCGCCTCGAGGTGCCCAAGTCTGCGGACGACCGCGGCGCCGAGGAGCCCATTTCCGTGAGTCAGGTACAGTTCTGCCTATTGCGAGCCACGGCGGTGGCCAGGCTGGCCCGTGGAGCCGCGTCCCTGGGGGGCGTCTCGGCGCCCGGACTGCCGCGCCCCGCTTGAGGGAAGCCCCCGCTCAGGGCCGCGCTGGGGCCTGAAAACCCCGGCCAGTCCACCAGTTCTGTCACACTGTCCTACTGCAGGGCTGAGGTTTTTGTGACTCCATCACGTAGTCATCATTTCTTCCTCTGTTTTGTTTAAAAGTAAAACTTAACACCATTACCCTCAATTGTTGTGGAAAGAGTAAAGGATTTTGAGGCACATTATTATTTTAGAAGGTCAATATTTTTCTCTGTTACTCTGCTAGCAAGATGGTCCTCGATAGGAATATTTAACTGCCGATATGTGGTTTTTGAGCCAAGATTCATATTGAGTTTAGGATTTTTAAAAAATGACTAGACTAGGGGGCCAAGGAGGGTGGATCGCCTGAGCTCAGGAGTTCAAGTCCAGCCTGGTCAGCAAGGCGAGATCCGTCTCTCCAAAACATATGAAAAATTAGCTGGGTGTGGTGGTACGCACCTGTAATCCAAGCTACTCCGGAGGCTGATGTGGGAGGATCACCTGAGCCCAGGCAGGTCGAGGTTGCAGTGAATGGTGATTGCACTACTGCACTCCAGCCTGGGCAAGAGTGAAACCCTGTCTCAAAAAAAAAAATAAATAAAAATAAAAAATAAAATAAAATAAAATAAAATAAAATAAAATAAAATAAAATAAAATAAAACTAAAACAGAATTGATGGCAGGGCACTGTGGCTCATGCCTGTAATCCCAGAGGCCAAAGAGGGCAGGAAGTCAGGAGTTCGAGACCAGCCTGGCCAACATGGCGAAACCCCGTGTATACTAAAAATACAAAAATTAGCCTAGTGTGGTGGCGCACTTCTGTAATCCCACCTACTCGGGAGGCTGAAGCAGGAGAATCACTTGAACCCGGGAGAGGAAGGTTGCAGTGAGCCAGGATTGCACCACTGCCCTCCAGCCTAGGCGACAGAGTGAGACTCTGTCTCAATAAGAAAAAAAAATTTAATTAAATAAAACAGAACTGATGGATAACTACTGGTAAATGTGGAAACCAGTGGTAAAGAGACATGATTTTGTGTCTACAACCCCCCGGGAAAGGAACAAATGAAAGCCACTTTTTTTACCGTAAGTTGAAATAACAGCATCATTATTTCCAGAGAAAATCACTCTCAGTTGTATAGTGGAGAATCTCAGGACTGGGGAAGGAGTCTATACGGTAGCTTGAAGGCAACACTAATTCAAAGAAATAGTAATAACTATTCCAGAACAGGGAAAACCAGCATTTTTCCTCCATCCTGATTTGTAGAGGCACACCGGATGAATTGGACTGAGCTGCTTTGGCCAGGTATGGTGGCCATTTAAAGACCAATGCATTTTGTCAGAGTTAACCACATGAAAGATAATTTATGAAACAAAACAGGCAATGCTGTTTCCTCTGGCAAGCCTGGTGTCCTGTTTCCATTGGAGAACCCACGGAAGTACAACAGCATGCATGGCTTTTACGACACGCAAGACATTTAAAAGCCAGTTTACGTACACAAGCATGGTTTTAGATTAACTGCCTGTTGGTACAGCTAGAAACATTGCAGCCCTATCGCTTATTTATCTTGCATGTTGCTGCGCTTTGCTATGAAAAATATCGTTTTATGATAAAACTTGTTGAATTTTGATATGTATTCAGTTATACCCTTAGGGAATATAATAGAAATTAGAGTGAGAGAAAGTGCTATGTATAATATTAGGCTTTCAGATTTTATAGGTACAGGCTTAAGGGAGGGTGGAGGTTCTTTTTTAAGTTGAATGAATACTTAAATTTGTTGATGTGAATTTAAGTTTTAAAGATTATTATTAATTAACTCTTCTCTTTGTCTTTGCATTTACCTTCCCAGATGTTCCAGCCTATCATTTTACTTATTCTCATTCTTGTATTATTTTCATCACTTTCTTACACAACAATATTTAAACTTGTCTTCCTTTTTACACTGTTTTTTGTACTGTAAATCTTTCATCATTTACCATTCATTGTAGTATTTTCAGTTTGTTTATTTTGTTCACCCTTCAAGACAAGAAGTAAAAGAAGTATAATTTCTGTAGTAACCAATGCTATAAAAACACTGAAGACTGCTTATTTCTTTAAAAAGACACAACTCATCTTACCAAGACCAAATTCAATAAGAAGCCCAAGCACTAAAATATTTCAGGTAAGAAATTGTGACATTTTTCTGTATGAATTGTTTTAATTTTTACTTCTTTTTTTCATCCTGTTTGTCTCCTCTTGATAAATAATTGGCATCTTGAATATAAAAATGGACTACATGTCTCATAATTATTTCTCAGTAGTTCACTATTATTATTCAAAAGCTGGATGGACATTCACAATTTGGTCACATTTCTGAAAAGTATATACATTTGTAAAGTACCTTTGCCAGGTTGCATCAAACTAACAAGATAATTTTGACATCCAATAAATGTCTGAAAAAAATATGGGAAATAAATGAAATGTGACCCTCACGAAAACTAAGTAATGTGTTGTAATGCCGATGTGTTTTGTCTACAGAGATATGCTTGGAAGCATGAGATTGGATTAGGTCTTAGTTCATCTAGGAAATAATTATCCCCATCCTACTCTATTTGACCAGATTCCCACCAAACCTGCCACTCCTGCTTTTACTTATTATACTTGAAGTCGTGTATTGCTAATCGAACTTATTGCTTGGAGTCCTATCCTCCATAATAGATTGCCTCCAGAGTAGGAAATACTCTATAAATATGATATGTGAATTGTTTTGAATAGGGAAAAAATACAGTCATTCTCTAGAATTTCATTAAAGTATGGTCATTTTCTAGAATTTCATTAGATCAATCCAAGACTGGTAGCATAGTTCTGGCAGGAGGTGCTCTCGAGATATAAACTAACTTCAATAAACCTGAGCATCCCCCTTTCTCTTCAAACCTAAAGTGGCCTGGATAGACTCCATCTACCCAAAGGACCTATTCTGTTCATCTCATTGATAGTTTATCCAGTGCCACCCAAGAGTCAGCAATCTCCGCACTTGTTGAAGTCACATACTTGTAAATATTCACAGGTTGGTTGATGGATATGAAAATCTGTGGAAAGTGAAATATCTTGCACGTCTGCAAAAAGAATATGTGGAAAAACTTTGTTATAAAAGTTGCTATTGGTAATGGTCCTTGGAATCCCAGGAATTTAACTTTCAAGGGACTGTGATTTATTTATGGTCTCATCCTCCCACACATCCATTTGAGTATTAATTAAACAAACAAACCTTCACAATAGTCTAAAACTTTAGTTTAGAATAACTGCTCTTACTCTCTATAGGGTTTGTTTGGTTTTGGTTTTCGGTTCTGTTTGTTTTTTGATAGGGGGAGGAAAGACTTGGAGTGAAGAGTGGTTACCCAACAGTTGGAATCCGTCAGTATGCACTTCTGGCTTCTCATTTTAAAGATTCTGAGAGCTAGGTAAAGCTTCATTACAAAAATGAATGAAATGAGATAAATGCCATGTTTAATCAATTATATATAATTCAGGTGTTTGCTTTTTAAAATTTTTCATCTCAGAGATAACGAACACTTTAAAACCTAAAGTTTGTCTGTTAGATCCGTGGTAAGTTTCCAGGCCACCATTTCAGAAACTGAAAGTAAATGTTTGAGGGCTGAAATATAGCTGAAACATTTATTGTCTTTGGAGCCAGTTATATCTGTTAAAAGGTTCTCAGCCACCTACAGAACATCTGAAAGTGTGTGGAGTGTTGCAGGTTATTACAATGACTGGGAAGCTCGCTGGCATTTAGGAGGAAGGGATCAGAACATCAAGGTCCCTGAAATCCCACATCACAAATAATTGGCTTGTCCAAATTGCTGATGTTGTCTTTGTGGAGAAATGTGATATGGTATGCACTTATTCACCTCAGAAGCATCATGTGTATTCACCACCCTGTGTGACTTTAAGAAACTGGCTTTAGATTTTAGCTTTCTTTATCATGAGAGGAATCAAAAATGAAATAACTAGATCAGTAGTTATCAATGCTAGTGCACATCAGAATTTCTGGGATGTTTTTAATTGGGGACCTACTCCATACTAATTGAAATAAAATGTACGGACCTAGGCATTTGTATTTTTAAAAACGCCCCAGAACCACTACTTTTACATATTTGAATTATCTAAAATACACATTCTATATAGCCCCAACAAAGCTTATGGTAACTATGTGATACTAAGATATAGGATCATTAGTTGTCTAGGTTTGAGTAGACTTTAAAGTTTCAGCTGCTCAGTGGATGTCTGAATTCTCTCTAGAGCATTTCCACTTAGTTGTACAGCCTTTGCCAGAAGGGATATCACCTCCAGTGATAAAGCAATTATATTTCTGCACTGGTGGTGGTGCCAGAAAACTTGGCTTGCGTTAATACAAGTTCTCAAAAACACAAAATCAAAGGTAAATAGGAGTAATTCCTAACAGAAAAGAGAACCAAGATGAATAGTGTGTGGGCACAGGGTCACACACCCACTGAGAGACACAGGCACGTGTGCACACTGGATCCAAGACTCAAGATGATCCCACAGTGATCTAACATGTTATTACAACAAAATCCCTAGGCATTCTTAGATGGGCTGACAGCCTAAATATATGCAAAGATGGTGCAAACACCTCAGTGATAACTTGTGACCTGAATAGGAAAGGAGAGATGTCTGGGCTAACCAAAACACGAGCCTCAACTATAGATCTCATTTTAGGAACTATGGTCATGTTCCCTATGTTGCCCTTCTGGCAACAGGGATATTAATCTTACCAATGAACTCCTAAAGCAGTGATAAGGTTTGACTCTGTGTCCCACTCAAATCTCATCTTGAATTGTAATCCTCACGGGTTGAGGGAGGGACCTGTAATCCCCACATGTAGAGGGAGGCAGGTGATTGGATCATGGGGGTGGTTTCCCCCATGCTGTTCTCATGATAGCAAGTGAGTCCTCACGAGATCTGATGGTTTTATAAGTGTTTGGAAGTTCCTCTTTCACTCCTCTCCACTGCTGCCTTGTGAAGAAGGTGCCTGCTTCCCCTTCCACCATGATTGTAAGATTCCCGAGGCCTCCCTAACCATACAGAACTGTGAGTCAAACCTCTTTCCTTTATTAATTACCCAGTCTCAGGGAAGCTCTTTATAGCAGTGTGAAAGTGGACTAATACAGGCAGTGATTTTATAGAATTTCAGGAGACTCTTAAACCTCATCCAGATCCTCCACATGTGAAACTCCCGTGAAATACTGGGGAGAGGAAAGTAGGCTGAAGCAGGACTGACTTGACTGCTGCTCACAGATTCTGGGGGATATGGGATCATTCCAACAGCTCCTCTGAAGTTAGCAAATCAACTTTACTGAACAGTTGAATTCCAGGGAGGCTCTTTTCCACTCTGCCCCACTCACTGCATAGACCAGCTTCTCAGTTGTGCCTGTGTGTACACACACAGCTCCATCACACTGTGGTGTATAATGAGAAATGCATCCAGGGTCAGGGCATTCAGACCTGCCTCTATCTTAGGGGACATGCTGGGGACCAGTTGGTGGAAGGTGGGGTCAGAAAATTGCCAGCAGGCACAAAGTGACCTTTTTCCTTGCCGTCTTTTCCCTATAACTTCAAGCTGTTCAGTGGGCGCCCAGTATCCAGGGTGCACCTATCTCTAAAAGCGTAGAACATAGACCTGGGAAGATAAGTTAACAAAGATAGTGCCCAAAACCTCAGAAAGAGAGTCCCCAGCATCTTCCCCTTTGATCCTGTTGCTTGCATTATTTTTGTTGTATTAAGCTGTTTCTGAAAGAGGAACAACCAGGCTTCTTGATTCACCAAGAGAGCAAAGACTCTCAATTATTAAGACAAGCCATCATCTTTTGTTTGGACCTTTGAAGTTGTGCTATTTAAACATCACACCAAACTAAACAGAGCAAGCCTTATTCTAGAAAATTCCCTTGTATGCACATTCTTGGCCATAGGAAGAAGTGTCTTCTTGTTAATTTGGCCTAGATCTAAAAAAAAAGGAATTCAGTTGGCTATTTTTAGGCATAAGTAACTAAACTCATAAAACAAAGGAAAATTCAGTCCTGAGCCTGGAATATGTTTTGGCCTGCATTCTCCAATCTTCACTTTAGTTTGTATGATAGAATGGGATATGGTTATTTAATCAGCTGCCAACAAAGTTTGGAGTGTCAATTTGGTAGCTCAGCCTTAATTCCAAATATTCATGCAGTGTTTGTAACTGCATTCTGATAGAGCTACAGTCCAGTTCACCTAGTAGAGTCATGCTTTGGGTCAGACATCATAGCTGAATGTAGAGATTGAAGAGAAGGTAGTGAAGAATAGTACCAGAAAGTAAGAAAAGTCGACCATTTATTAAACTACTGGGATATGGTACAGTTAAAACATAGTATGCATGAAGACATAACTGCTTAAACCCTAGTTGTAAACCTATTAGGTCTAATGAAAGATAGATTTCATTCTACATTTTTAATTTTGATCTGGTTTTTGATAGGTAAAGTAATTTCATTCATATTTTGATGAAACACATTTTATAGGTAGGTCCTGATATTCTCAGCAGTCTACTTGTAGAATTTCAGATAGAAACTCATACAAAATAGAACGTTTCATGGCCTGGACATGGCAGAACATCTTTGTAGTTACAGTAATAAATGTGGTAATATCTCAAATGTGGTAATGCTTCTAAACTGTACTTTTGAGTTGATCAGTTGAGAGAAGGGAAAGTGGTAGTGGCTGTTTTACATGTTTGCCATTTTGAAAGTGTGTGCAAATCATAGAATCTCTAAAGGTCCTTTCCATGTAACTTAAATATATTTTCATCCATGTCTTCCCTGCTTAAAGGTGTATTTTCTGTACTCACTGGCAGTTCTAGTCTGTGTCTGTCCTAGTGAAGTTGTGGGTAATATTTTAAATATTTCTGGGGGCACCTTTTGAGTAGAATATTGTTATAACCCACTTGATCAAAGAATAAAAGCAGCAAATATAACACTTTTTAGGTGTAAAGAGAAACCTCAGAAATCTCTACCTTGCACTGCTCACTGTTCAGCCAGGCTGTGTTGTCTCTTTTTTTTTTTTGAGACGGAGTCTTGCTCTGTCGCCCAGACTGGAGTGCAGTGGCACGAATTCGGCCCACTGCAAGCTCTGCCTCCCAGGTTTCATGCCATTCTCCTGCCTCAGCCTCCCAAGTAGCTGGGACTACAGGCGCCCACCACCACACCCAGCTAATTTTTTGTATTTTTAGTACAGACGGGGTTTCACCGTGTTAGCCAGGGTGGTTTCGATTTCCTGACCTCATGATCCGCCCGCCTCGGGCTCCCAAAGTGCAGGGATTACAGGTGTGAGCCACCGCGCCTGGCCCAGGCTGTGTTGTCTTAAAGAGCCCCATCTGATCTTATATCCCAGATATTTATGATTAATAAACTTAAGTCTATTGACATTTCCTGATTATTAAATTTCACTGTTACCATTATAAAACTTTTTTAGTTCAGAGTTGTATGTATTTTTCTGTAGCTATTTTTCAAAATAAGGTACCAACAAAACTCAACATCTGAAGATAAAATTGCAAACATTTAGTTTAAGATAAGAATAGATAATCAGTGGTTGTTAGCAGTTATTCAGTCTTTACAAAAATGTTCATAAAATTTTATTGACTTGCATATTTGAATGTTTTTCTCAATGTTTTTGAATCCAAATTCCTATTTAGCATATATTAAACTCAGATAATAAAAATTTGCCTTTGTTTTGATGATTTTTATTTAAATTATCAGTAAAGTTTTAGAAATATTTTACAAATGATTTTAAATGATTGTTATTTTTTACTAAAATAAACATTAAATAAACAGTAACAGTGTAGAGCATTACACTAATTTAAGAACTAGAACTTTTCAGAAAAGTTTAGAACATCAACTCACTTAAGAAAATGGGAAACCACCCTGAGGTATTCAGGAGTGGTGTAATACCTTGACTATTTGAAGTGTTACAATGTCATGCGTGCTCCAGATATGGAGCTGTGGAAATTACTGACTCTGAAAAAGTGTGCTTTATGCGTTTATTTTCTGTAGTCTCTTCTGAATGTTGTGAGTTGAGCTGCTTATGTTAACAAGCATATGCATAAGTGATTATTGAAGGCTGGGAAACAGCATCACTTCTTTTTGAGGTTGTCCAACATGATGTACCTTTAAAGTCAGCTCTTTAAGTTTATGTCAAAAGTACCTGCCTTAACCTGTGCATTCAAATATTAAGAGAGTATGAGGGGCAGAGAGCAGCTCATCAGTTTACTTACTTGCCTCAAGTGATTTAGTAAGGGAAGATAATTTAACAGCTTTTATAAGGAAATGACTTATATGCTCTTATTTCTTAAAGTCAGGACACTCAGTTTAGTTTGTAGTTTATAACTCCCTTCCATCTTTCTTATAAACAGTTTTTTCACATTCTGTGTTATTCCTTTTGTATCACTGACTCCTGGACAGACAAAATAGAGTTAGACTTCTTAAATAGAACATCCTGCGTATTGGCCTAGATCAGTCATTTATAACTGGGTTTCAGCATGACAAGTTACTGAAATTAATTTTTTTCTGGACATTAGGTGACTCCTGGGAATCCAAGCAGGAAAGGAAATGAGTATCTGCTGAGCCTTTGCCTGAAAGGAAATGTGTACCTGCTGAGGCTGTCGGCCCACTGCATAGAGGGCCTTAGCATTTGTAAACAAGCTGAGATTACATCTAGTGGAAAAAGCCATAGTGAAGCTAGTTGAGGTAGTCAAGGAAAATGAGGACTCCCTGGCCTTGGACCTCATGTTGATGTGGAAAAAACTGTCCAAGAGGGGAAACTGAATCTCTGTTCAGCCTCCTTACTTCAGAGGGAATGTAATTGATTCAGATGCAGCTATTTGTTTGAAGATACCTGATATTGGTAGAAAGTGACTGGATTCAAAATAGTAGTGTGGATTAAAAAGAGTTGGATAAAGAAACAGTGAGGTTGGCTGGGCACGGTGGCTCACGTCTGTAATCCCAGCACTGTGAGGCCGAGTTGAGTGGATCACCTGAGGTCAGGAGTTCGAGACCAGCCTGGCCAGCATGGCAAAAACCCCGTCTCTACTAAAAATACAGAAATCAGCTGGGCCTGGTGGTGGGTGCCTGTAATCCCAGCTATTTGGGAGGCTGAGGCAGGAGAATCGCTTGAACCCGGGAGGCAGACGTTGCAGTGAGCTGAGATCGTGACATTGCACTCCAGCCTGGGCGACAAGAGCGAAACTCTGTCTCAAAAAAAAAAAAAAAAAAAAAGAATAAGGTTACAGAAATCTTATTTTGCAATATATATTGATAGCGTCAACAACATCAGAATACAGTGGAAGGGTCAGACACAGCTGCTTTTGAGGTTGTACTAAATACCTACTGTTTCCTTCCTGCACTTGAATAGCTTTTGCCCTACATGATACCACCATTTTGCAACTCTCTCTTCCTAACTCCCTTTCCTTTATGAATTTTTGAGATGTTCGTGGGCAAATTACCCATCAAGGTATTGTGCTTATAGGCTAATATGGACTTACTGAGGGACCTTGGCCATGGAAAATGGGTCTGGATGGTTCTGCAGAAGACCCTGAAAATGGGTCTGGCTGGTTCTGCAGAGTGGGCCTAGGAGCTACACTGAAGTATGACTTTGGGCCTCCTTTTCTGTAACTTTACCTCCAGATCCCTTACTGTATCCCTCTCATATCATGATGCCACATTCCTTTTGACCTGAACTCCAAGTGCTCAAAATCTAACACCCACCTATGCAGTTCCCCATTCAGATCTTCCACCTGTTTCCCCACTCCATGCCCTGTGAATGAAACAGATGGCTTTCCCGACCTCTAATCAAAGCCTACACATATTGACGTGTTCCTTCTAGTCCTTAGTATGTGCTACCTCTTCTCCTTTTCTGTGCCGAAGTGAGTAGCCAATAGTTATTTCCTCTACCAGTGGTATTTTAGTAGGCAATTATTGGAAATAGAATGCTGCCACCCAGTAGTGATAAATCTAACATTTCTCGTAGAAGATATAGGTGGATTAGTTACTCCCTGGGGGAATATGGATTAGTTCCTGTGTCCTTCAAATTACACTCACCAAGCCTGAGCCATGCTTTACTGCTGAAACATCCTAGCAGAGAGAAGTGGCTCAGGGTGGCCCTCTTGTGGTGGACAAGCATTCCCAGGACTCTGCTGGTCACTAAAGAAAAGGTAGCCCTCAAACAGTCCTTTTTATTATTTTGATTTTATTGTCATCATTATCAGTATCCTCCAAGTCAAGAATCTGTAAATAATACAATGAGATGCTAAAAACAAGTTTGAAAAATGTAAGCAAGGTCTGTTTCTAGTTTTAAAATAGCCCACATTTCTCAAATATGTTACTGTTTGGTTCAGAATTTGGACCACTACCTAAAAAGAACAGATCATTCAAACGTGTGTTTTTTGAATATTTCTGTCATCTGGAAATGCCTGTGCATAAGCCCCATGACGGATGTGCTTGGCTAAAAAACCTGTTGACGTGTCATCAGCCTTCAGAATAGAAGAGACAGCCAGTGTCCCATGATTCTAAGGATAAACATCCCCCACTGGAAAAATAGTACATTAGCTGGCAAGTAATAATCCAAACATGTAACTTCTATGGATAGTAAATATTCTGTGTGTGATCCTCATAATTTTATACCCCAAAACAGTATTTTAGGAGGATCAAAATTATATTTATTAACACACAGTTGAAATTGCCATTCTAGAACTCAAATAACACAGGACCAAATTTGACAGAATCAGCTGTGGAACTTTATCAAAAGTCTGAAGCCAGGACCTCACCACTGGATGGTCTGAGTCAGAAGTCTGGGGAGAGTTCCAGCATTGCTATTTTTCTTTTTCATTCTCTGTGTGATTATAGTGTGCAGCTAGGGCTGAGTGAGAGTAAGACTACACCATGATCTCCTTGGTGGAATGCTGTGGGTACTCCTAGGAGAGACTCTCCAAATTTGTGAATTTATACCAATAGTGGGCTACTCAGGATGCAAATAGTCACGCTACATGTCACATTTCAGGGAATCTTCAGAGCTGACCAGACCTGTTGAAGACAAGGATTTCTTCCTCTTCTTTGAGTCCTCTTGGTCTAACTTGGCACAGAATTGGTATTCACAAATATTTGTTAAATGGAATGTTAATTGAAGTACCCAAGACCTTAGGAATTGAAGATAATTTAAGATTCAAGAGTTCTGCTAAACAACTGAGATCTCATGATCTTAAAGTACTTTGAAAATTGCAAGGGGCAGACATTATTCAAGAAGGAAGGATTTCTTAAAATACGTCCCTTATAGTAGCCTTCGAACTTTAACATGCAGAAGAATGAGTTTAGGCGGGGCACAGTGTTTCAGGCCTATAATCTCGGCACTTTGGGAGGCAAAGGAGGGAGGATCATTTGAGCTCAGAAGTTCAAAACCAGCCTGGGCAACATGGCAAGACCTTATCTCAAAAAAAATAAAAATAAAAAAATAAATTACCTGGGCATGGTGGCAAGTTCCTATGGTCACCTACTCGGGACTCTGAGGCTGGAAGATTGCTTGAGCCCCAGAGGTTGAGGTTATAGTAAGCCATGATCACACCACTGCACTCCAGCCTGGGTAACAGAACAAGACGATCTCAAAAACAAAACTAAACTAAAACAAACAAAAAAGAACAAGTTTAGTTTTTTAAAAGTTCTCTTTTTAAATCTTTTCTATCTTCTTTCCAATGAAAATAGAACACAGTACCCCTTTTATTGTTAAATATGTTTAAAGGGTAAAAGAATAAGCAATGGAAAAACGATATAAACAAGAAATCAGAAGCTCTCCAGTCTCATAACAACCAGGTTGTCATAGCATAAAGAGAACAAATGAGTAACTGCTTTGTAACACTTCAGGATCATTCTGCAAACAAAACCATAGATTAAATATGTACTGGCATGCTTAAGGCCATGTTGCCGTGTTTATCTTCAGATTTTTTAACTGATAAGGTAAAATCCATTTGCCTTTTTATTTTGACCCAGTGTTTACAATTAGCTAAGGACACGAGCCTCTTTAGATAGTAATAAATACACAGCTGGCTGGGCACAGTGGCTCATGTCTGTAATCCCAGCACTTTGGGATGCCGAGGCGGGCGGATCACGAGATCAGAAGTTCGAGACCAGACTGGCCAATATGGTGACACCCTGTCTCTACTAAAAATACAAAAATTAGCCGGGCATGGTCGCGTGCCCCTGTAGTTCCAGCTACTCAGGAGGCTGAGGCAGAAAGATCACTTGAACCTGGGAGGCGGAGGTTGCAGTGAGCTGAGATCGTGCCACTGCACTCCAGCCTGAGTGACAGAGCAAGACTCCATCTCAAAAATAAATAAATAAATACTCAGCTATATGATTCTTATGTCATACTTGGAAGACAGAGTATCATCTCTCTCATTTGGACATAGAAGAAAACTGAATTTAAAATTTGCCAAAGCCAGAAATCAACTTCTCAGTCTCCTCTCATATCCAGCATTCTTATTTCGATTTTCTTCCCTTACACTTCTTGGAATTTTGAACTTCAAGGCACTCCACCAGGAATGAGTAGACCTGGATTCTATTCTTGGAATGGCCAGTAAGTGGCTTTGTGACCTTGAGCAGATGAGTTACCCTCAGGGCCTCTTCCCTCAACTGTAAAATGAGAAGGTTAGCTAGATGATTTCAGAAGTTCTTTCCGGCTCTAAAATTCTGTAAGTTTGGAAACACCCGCTAGTGACATTTATGCACGCATTATTTCTCTTTTACCCTTTTCAAAATGTTTTTGATTGTGCCTTATATTATTATTAATATAGATCTTTTCCATTTCTTTTTAAAATTTTCTTTTTTGTTTCTTGACAGCAGGCGGTGTTTCTACATTTATTTTCCATTAAGTGTTATTATGTACATTTCTTTACATATCTGTTATACATTGAAATAAGATTAGTATGTCATATGTATGAATGATGTAATTCTTTCTAAAACATAGAGCAATCATTTGTGAATTTCATATTTGAAGATTTAAATGTTCAAATGGTTTAAAGATAAACTGCATTATGAAACAAATTGCATTTTTTTCCATAAGATTTTCAGTCATTCTGACACCTGCTTGAAAACCTCAGGCAGTTCAAGATGTCTGAATATAACTGTAGGGCTGAGTATACCAGCATCAGTCTTTTAAATGCATGCATTTGATGTATATAATTGTGGTAAATTTTCTTTTAAAAGTTTTCTTAAAAAAACAAAAAGTTTTCAAGGGAAAATCTCAAAAGCTGTGCTGAACATTTCTTGACTTTGCACCGTATCATCTAATTGACTTACTTTCTATCTTTTGGGTATGAAATATGGCATGGAAATTATATGTTATTTATATATTATATGTTATATATAAATAACATATAATATAAATTATGTTATATATAAATAACATATAATATAAATTATATGTTATATATAAATAACATATAATATAAATTATATGTTATATATAAATAACATATAATATAAATTATATGTTATATATA